>NC_133527.1:67345366-67651866 GCF_048544455.1 Silene latifolia | reverse complement strand
CTTTTTAGCTAATTTTACAGCCTGTTGTAAATTTAAATTGCTAATTACCTTTACCTCAAAACTTATACACATATCGTATAAATTTAATTAATTAACCATTAATTATTAAATTTCAATTAATATTTATAAATTAATTATCGAATAATTAAATAATAAATCCCCTTGGCCCGAGTTCGTAACTTGTCATCAAATAATACATTCACACGACTTATTAAAAGTCAATTAATACAAGGAATTAATTATATCGTATCTCATACAAATAATTAATTTATCCAATTTGGGCATCATCCTATAGGTGTGACCTAAAGGGATTAGCTGATCACCGCCGTCACACGACAGTAATGTCAAACTCTAGTCAGCCAATCATTACCGATTAACGATGACCAGCTAACAAATAAATAATAAATCCTTGATATTCCTTTTACGACATTTAATATGTAAATGCACTTATTGTGGAGGACACTACTCCAACAATCTCCCACTTGTCCGACACAAGTGTGCGTTACCAATTCTCTTGTCCAATAATATCTCCCACTCAATGCAAGATGTCTTTTAGGTCGTTCTTGCATGTGATCATATCATAAAGTGGTTTCCTCAATCAGGAGAATGACTGTCTGACCGGATAATCTACTATAGATCTCATCCGAGCGTGGCCACACATTTCCAGTCACCTCTCCTCAAGTGGCCTTAATATAAAATATGACATGGGTGGACAATCCTGTTGACCTATTTTCTTTGTTCGATGCAGATCACAATGACCCAATAAATGCTCATTGGCCTCCTTTTACGGCGCGACCTAGAACAAAAACCTAAGCCACCGGAAAAGAGCACCAACTCAGACAAATAGTCACCAGTCTAAAGAATTGACTCGAAGGAATAAATAGAAATCCTCGCCACAACCTAGCAACTAAGGACTCTATAAACGGTCACTATCCGACAAATCGTCTCACAATATGACTATGTAATCGACCAGCCATCACTAAGACCATATGACATTCGAACTTGTCATCTATCGCCTTACAATCTAGTCACTCCGATACGTCACCTCATTAAGTAACTAGGGATAAAAATACAATGTTAATCCAGTTCACTTTAATAGGGTTCGACGTTGTCACTACAACCTATTTGGATAAAAAAAAGTATTTAAATTCAGATATAAAACTGAATACAATGATAAATGTAATTATCATATATGAAATAATAAATACAATATCTTAACTATTACATATCACATAATTTACAACAGTTCTGGCATTCGTCTCAATCCCATAGTAACTACATGACTATCATGTTTAGCTTGAGACAATGACTTGGTTAAAGGATCAGCGATGTTGTCAGCTGTCCTAACCTTACAGACTGTAATTTCCTTCCTTTCAATTAAATCTCTAATTACATGAAATTTTCTAAGTACATGTCTAGACTTGTTACTAGACTTGGGCTCTTTTGCTTGAAAAATTGCCCCACTGTTATCACAATATAAGGTGATAGGATCCTCGGCAATCGGAACTACTTTCAGTCCCTTTAAGAATTGCCTAATCCAAACAGCTTCCTTTGCAGCTTCAGAGGCTGCAATGTACTCAGCTTCCATTGTAGAATCAGCAGTCACAGACTCCTTAAAACTTCTCCAGCAAACCGCTCCTCCGTTCATCAAAAAGACAAAACCAGCCTGGGATTTCAAATCAACCCTATCGGTTTGGAAACTGGCATCCGTATAACCTCTTATACGTAATTTAGATTCTCCTCCAAACACCAAGAATGAATCCTTAGTCCTTCTCAAGTACTTAAGAATATTCTTGAAGACTATCCAATGACTCTCACCTGAATTTTTCTGAAAACGACTCGTCATACTCAATGCTTACGAGACGTCAGGACGAGAACACATCATAGCATACATGATCGATCCAACAGTGGAAGCATAGGGAATCGATTTCATGCGTTCAATATCCTTAGGCTCAGTAGGACACTGTGACTTACTCAAAGTAATCCCACTGCCTATAGGTAGAAAACCTCTCTTGGAGTTTTTTCATATTGAATCGGTCAAGAATCTTATCGATATAGGCTTCTTGACTCAAAGCTAATATCCTTTTATATTTATCCATATAGATCCGGATACCCAAGGTGCGCTGAGCTTCTCCCAAATCTTTCATTTGGAAGTGATTTCCTAACCACTTCTTGACAGAAGCAAGCATATCTACATCATTCCCGATGTGTAATATGTCGTCCACATATAAAAGTAAGAAGACAACTCTACTCGCACTAAACTTCATGTATAAACATGGTTCCTCAACACTTCGAGAAAAACCATTCTGTTTAAAAACATGATCAAAACGATGATTCCAACTCCTAGACGCTTACTTAAGACCATAAATGGATCTCTTAAGTTTGCATACTTTGTTAGGATTTTTAGGATCCACAAAACCTTCAGGTTGTGTCATAAACACTTCCTCTTCCAGAAACCCGTTCAGGAAGGCAATTTTGACATCCATTTGCCAGATCTCATAATCATGAAATGCAGCAATCGCTAATATTATCCAAACAGATATAAGCATAGCAACTGGTGCAAAAGTCTCATCATAGTGTAAACCATGAACTTGGGTGAAACCTTTTGCCACCAATCTAGCTTTGTAGACATCGTTATGTCCATCCATGCCAATTTTAATCTTAAATATCCACTTACACTGAAGAGGTCGAACATCTTTAGGTAAGTCAATCAGGTCCCATACCTGATTATCGTACAAGGAATCCATTTCGGATTACATGGCCTCGAGCCATAGCTTAGAGTCAGAACTAGAAAGAGCTGCTTTGTAGGTTTTTTGTTCATCACTTTCCAAAAGTAAAACCTCATAGTCACCATCTTCCTCGATAACACCAAGATATCTATCAGGCTGGCGACTAACCCTCACTGACCTCCTAGGTTCAGAAGGAACAATAACCGAATCAGACATAGAAGGAACATCTTCCTGTATCGTCACATCAGTTTGTGGCTCTTGAACTTCATCAAGTTCAAATTTTCTCCCACTCTGTCTTCTAGAAATAAACTCTGTTTCTAGAAAGACAGCTTCACGAGCCACAAATACTTTGTTCTTGTGACTATTGTAGAAGTAATATCCACAAGTTTCCTTAGGGTAGCCTATAAATATACATTTGTCAGAACGAGGTGCAAGCTTATCGTCAGACTTGTTCTTGACATAAGCATTACAACCCCATACTTTCATGTATCGCAAACTCGGGACCTTCCATTTCCATATCCCATATGGAGTTTTGTCAGTTGCTTTAGTGGGACTTTGATTAAGTGAGCGTATAGCAGATAAATATGGCAAATCCCCAAAATGACTTAGGTAACTCAGTTTGACTCATCATTGATCGGACCATATATAATAAAGTTCGATTCCTCCTTTCAGCCACACCATTCAGCTGTGGTGTGCCAAGAGGAGTTAACTGAGATACAATACCACACTCTTTAAGGTGATTTTTAAAGTCATTGCTTAAATATTCCTCACCACGATCTGATCGTAATGTTTTAATCTTCTTATTTAATTAGTTTTCTACTTCATTCTGAAACTCTTTGAACTTGTCAAAAGGTTCACTTTTTTACCTCATTAAGTAGACATACCCATATCTACTAATGTCATCAGTGAAAGTAATGAAATGGTCATAATTGCCTCTAGCAATGATAGTCATTGGACCACATACATCTGTGTGTATTAAACCCAACAAATCACTAGCTCGAGATCCTTTTCCTAGAAAAGGTGCACGAGTTATCTTGCCAAGAAGACAAGATTCGCATATGCCAAATGATTCGAAATCAAAAGGTTTAATTATACCAGTTGACACTAGTCTTTTAATGCGTTTATCGTTGATATGTCCTAATCAACAGTGCCATAAATAACTTTGATCGGGATCACCTGTTGTGAGTCTTTTACTATCTAAATGATAAACATCACTGTAATTGTCTAGAATATAAATACCATTGATTGAAATAGCTTGGCTATATACAATCCCATTAAGGGAAAAAAACACAGCACTTGTTTTTTATTACAAAATCAAAACCTTCTGTGTCTAACACAGATACTGATATTATATTTCTAAACAACGTCGGTACAAAATAACAATTATTTAGAAACAACTGCAAACTTGAAGCTAAATTAAGTACATAGGTTCCTACTGAAACGGCGGCTTAGACCCGTTACCCAATCGGAGATCAACATCTCCCTTATTTAGCTTCCTTACGCTTTTTAGGCCCTGCAAGTAATTACACAAGTGAGAACCACAACCAGTATCTAATACCCAAGTTGTATTGAAGCGTAATTAATGTCTATCATAAAAGATTCGGTTGAAAAATTACATGTTGGCTTCACAATGCCAGCTTTGATGTCATCCAAGTATTTTGAGCAATTACGCCTCCAATGTTCCTTGTTATTACAATAAATACAAGTGTCTTTAAGAGGATTACCCTTCTTAGGTTTAGGCTTGGTAGAGCTATTCCCAATAGCCTTACCTTTGCCCTCAACATGTTGGGGCTTCTTACCTACAATCCTCTTAAACTTCTTCTTCCCCTTCACATTAATCGCAAGTACATTCCTCCTCGTACTCCCACTCAATCCCATGTCCTTCTCTGCTTGCACAAGCAGATAATGGAGCTCATGTAAACTACTCTTCATGTTTGTCATATTATAATTTGCCCTAAATTGGGTAAATCTTTTGACATGTGAAAGAGAGTGGAGTACTCGGTCTACCACAAGGTCATCAGGGATCTTGCATCCCAACCCATCTATAGTTTCCGCGTACTCAATCATTTTAAGTACGTGTGAACTGATGGGTTGTCCATCTTTGAGGTTAGCCTCAAAGAAACGGACTGCGGTGTCAAATTGGATTATCCTCGGGGCTTGAGAAAACATGGTAGAAAGCCTCGAGAACAACTCATGAGCATTGCGGAATTTGACGCATTGCCTTTTTAAGGGACGATCCTGTAACACTACGGATTTTATAAGCTAAGTACTCGACCGAGTAGAGCCTACTCGGCCGAGTAGTGTCAAGAGTGTAGTCTGTTTGGATTCTGCCGAGGAATACTCGGCCGAGTATAGTGAATACTCGACCGAGTAGAGGATACTCGGCCGAGTATACACTTTACTCGACCGAGTATCCGGTCTGGCGAAGTAATGTTTCCGCGGTTTTGGTTAAAATGATTAGAGGTTATATATCATCGTCGTCAGTTTCTAAAATCATTTTCTCCCCAAAAACATAAACTACGTTCATTATCCTCTAATCATCTTCATCAATTCCAAGTCAAAGGTTGTCGATTGTGGGTTCTAGCATCTCATTCCGTGTCAATCGCTGTAGTAAGTGTTTTATACTTGTTCATCTATTGTCATTCTTATAAGTTAACAAACCCTAATTTGGTTAATTTGGGGATTTAGGGTTTTGGTCATCATATGTCGTTGATTGTTGATTATCGCTGTTGTAGGTGATGATGTGTTACTAGTTGTGCATTTGTATGATTGATTGCAGCGTAGCGGATTGTGAAAAGGTAGGGTTTCTCCTACTCAGTACTGTTAATTGATTGAGATTGCATATGTTTTATAATTGTTGTTATCTGCTGATCATCGGAGGTTGGGTGTTGTGGTGACGGTATTGGGTGGTTGTGCTGTGACGATTGTGGTGTGTGACAATTTGTGATCTTTGTGTGTGTGATTGTGTTGGAGTCACTTGCGGGAGTGGCTTCACACCCTAGTTCGCCCTCCGTGGAACCCGTCACGGGAGGGGATGTGCACATTAAGGGACAGGGATTGTTAGTCGCTCGTTGATGAGCTGGACTAGGTGGGGATGGGCTGCGGTCACCCACTGGCGGCGAGGATTACCTGTTGCGATGGGTAATCTGGCAGGGCTAGACACTTCGGTGTGTAGTCGGTTCATCGTGTGAGATCGATGATCATTTGGTTGTATTGTTGTTGTCTTATATTGATTGAGTAGTCGACCCCGTGTTGTTGTTTTGTAAAACTGCGGTGATCCATTCGGGGATGGTGAGCGATTGTGACAGTAATACATTTATTGAGCTTGGGGCAGTCATGGGAGAGTCACCACGCTGGATTAGATGACACCATCACGAGCCTTAGTCATTGTTTTGGTAGTTGTTGCCATTTAGATAATTCGTTTATTAGATTTTGGAGACTATGTAACTTTTATAATTTCCGTACATTAATAAATGTGTTTGGACTGTTGCTTTTGATATATACTAACCTCGGGCAACCGAGATGGTAACAACCTTTCATGCTGAGGTAGTCCTGGTAAGGTACCTTGGTATGAGGGGGTGTTACAAAGTGGTATCAGAGCCGACGATTCCGGCACCTAAAACTAATGAACTTAATGAACTTAGGGAGTCTAAATAAAATGAACCCGGGGAGAGTTGTTTGGAGCTACCGCAAAGACTTGGGAGACGTCCCGGAGTCGCACTAAGGCCCTTACGATCTCAAGCCGGTCACATGGGGGAAAGCGTTATATGTTTGAGTTATGTGTGTTTGATATCTATAGTTTGAATCTTGTGCATGGTTGGATTAAATGATGAAAGAAGTGGAATGTAATAGTTGTTGAAAGATGTATCGACGATTTGTTGATGTTGAAACTTTGAGCATGGAATATGTTGGTATGTTAAGTGTTGAAACGTGGTAAAAATATGAAGGGTGAGTTGTGAATTGTATCTGGTTGATGTTGAGCATAAAGAATGTGATCTTGTTATCTGTTTAATACAATGTTGAACATGAAGTATGGTAGTGGTACATGTGCATATGAACATGATGATTTTAATGCTTGATTGTTGGTAGAAGCATGTGATTAAGGTCATGCGTCTATATATGTGAATGTCGTGTTTAATTTTCATGTGAGTATGATAAGAGTTCACTGGTGTACTGGTCTCTTGGAGTTTTGAGTCGTTATTGTTTGTTTTATGCATGTTAAAGTTGTTTTGATAAGTAATTTTGATTTGTATACAAACCGATTTTGGAAGGGTTGTCTTAAAACTGTCATAAGTCGAGTTCTGGAAATGATATTGCTGTGATTCCAGGTTGAGGTGATAGCTTGTCCTCTTACGATTCTAACGATAGGTCACACGCCCAAAATGACCAAGTAACGAGTGAGATATGACTGTTTTACGAAAACTGGACGGTGTCTTGAGAATCGCTGCGCCTATACTCGACCGAGTAGTCCCTACTCGGCCGAGTGTCTTTTATACTCGACCGAGTATTCCATATTCGGCCGAGTAATCTCTCTGTGATAATAATGTTTAGCGTCTGGAGTCGTGAACTCGGCCGAGTAGTCTCATACTCGACCGAGTAAGGTCTACTCGGCCGAGTATTCCCAATACTCGACCGAGTAATCCTTCTGCGACAATTGAGTTTGCTTCTGGAGTCGAAAACTCGACCGAGTAATATAGTTACTCGACCGAGTACCTTGTACTCGACCTAGTATGTTACGTATTCGACCGAGTACCTCATTGGGGCGGCCACTTTGAGTCGGTGGCTATGTTTTTACTTTTGTTTTGAGCCGGTGGCTATGTTTTTCATTGTTTTGAGTCATAGGGTATATACACATGTATGTTTTGAGTCTTAAAGCATTCTTTTATATGTGAGACGGTCTTGATACGTAAGTTACCGGAAGGTATGACATGGAGAATGACGGCTTATGAGGGACATGTGTTGGGTAAGGAAGACATGTGTTAATGTGGTTGTGAAGGATGGTGGAAAAAGAAAATGGTCGAATGATGAGCTAACGAGGTAAAGAGCATGTTTTGTGAGATATGATGAGTGATATAGTCGTGTGATGAGTAGTATAAAAGTAAGTGTATATGGGCAAGGGTGATGAGTGTAAAGAAGCATGAGAATGAAAGATTGAGATAAGGGATACGAATAGTGACATTTCGGGATGTGTAAGGACTTATAGAGGGAGACGGTTAGCATTGTGTTGCTTAAGGATATATGTAATGAAAGGTTGCTTTAGAGGGATGGAGGAGAGGGGTATATAGTGAACTTAGATAGAGTTATGTCGCGACGTGGATTTGTAGATGGTGACCAAGTTTGGGAATTAGGAATTTTCACGATGTGAGCCTAGTGAGTAATTCTTTGGGCAACTAACGGTATGAGATGAATTTTTGGTTTCCTAGAGATACGAAAGGGAGATACGACTAATGGAAGAGTAACCATTAGTGTGTAGACTTGATGTGACAAGGGTGAGTGAGAAGCAAGATGTGAGAGGATAAATGATAAGAAGAATGTTAAGATATTGATGTGAATTAATGGAATTAGAGTTGTGGAGCTATGGGAGAATAAACAATTACTAAAGAGTTAGGTAGAAGGAGAAAGGAGATGAATTATTAATTGGTATTACTGAGTAAAAAGGGGGGAAGAGGGATGGAAGTAAGTTGAGTGAACGTTGACCGGGGTTAAGGAGCATGAAGGTAGGAAATTATGGAAATGTACGATAGCCTCACTAGAGGGTGTGAGTTAATGGTTATATAGGAGAACAGGACGACATGTTAGCCGTGAGTTTTGAGGTATTAAGGGAATAAGAAGCTTGTAAAGTGTTTGCACGATCTGAGAATTTGGTGGAGAGTTAGGTAACGATATGATAAAGGATAGAATTGGGAATAATGTTGGGGTAGATTTTGTTGATGGATTGGATGTTCGTTATTTGGGATGATAACCAAAGAGAGAAAGCGGATTGTCATATTAAGAAGTGATAGTAAGAGAGTAATTGCATGGGAGATGGTTGTGTCATAATGTTGTCTAGTGGTTAAGGATGAGGGTAAATAGAGAGGTTAGTCGTTCTAAAAAGGTTGTTTTGTGGAGGCTTAGTTGGTATGTGTGGTTTTGAGGGACTATAAAATATGGATATATGAGGTATTCGCTGGTAATTGGGTACTGATGATATGACTACGTTCGTCGGGTGGTGATAATTGAGTGTATGAGAGGGTATGTTATGAAAGGCACCTGAGTTAAGTCCGGATAAGAGGTATTCATTGTCAAGTGGTAACTTACGTGATCAGGATTGACTAGTTGGATGTGATTACGGGTCTATGATATGTGTAAATGTTTGTGTGAGGTTCGGACCTCACAAGAAGTGGTATGGTGTGATAATTGTAAAGTTGTTATATGAATGTTTTGTAATTTATGTTGGGTACGGTATACTAATGGAATGAGGTTCAAAAGGTAATAATTTAATTGATCTGGCATGGATAGTTAAAATTTTATGTGTATTCATGATATATGTTTATTCCATGAAAAAGTATGGATGGTATGCATGAGATTCTTGTCTATTTCTTCCGTATGATATATGGTGTTGTGATCTGGTAAAGCAGTCTTGAGTAAGTTTTTCTTGTCCGAGATGTTATATTGAGTCAGTCTTTAAGGGATTGTGTATGTCGTGATGTCTATCGGTGTGGTTGTGGTGCCTCGGGTGGTGATCCGGGCACGGTACTTAGTGTTGTGATGCGGGTATTTTCGCACTGCGGTACGGCTGTGGTGGTGGTTTTGCGATGCCGTCACCGGTTGTGGTGGAGTAGGTGAGATGATTATGTTACGAGTTTTCGAAAGTGCATACCAGTTAAACATATATTGTTGTTTGTTTGCTGCCGTTCCTTGTGAGTTTTGGTTGAACATGTAGACTGTTGTTTTGTTTGTTGATGTTTCTTACCAGTTCCGGTTTGGGAATGAGGGTAGAGTATGATATGAAAGAGAGCTGTATATGTTTTCGCTGTTATCATGGTATAGTGATATTTCGTTGATGGGACACAGTTGTGATAGGTTGTTACAGTAATTTTGATCTTGTTCTAGATGAGGCTTTAGTAGACATGGTAATGATCTGATATATGCAAGTGATTCGTAGAACATGTGTGGTAATGATCTGATATATGCAGATGGTTCATAATCCTTTGTTGAGACAGTGAGTGTAGGGTGTTGGGTATTTAGTGTCGTGTTAAGTTATGTATGAGTCTTGCGGTAATGAAAGAAAGGAACTTGAGGATCTAGTATGAGTGTACGTAACAAGTGTGGATCATGAGTTATGCTTTCGGCGATAAGAGTTTTATATAGCTTATATAGAGAGGTATGTCGTGTTGCGGTAATGTTGAAGAGTTAGAGTGTTTGTTATGATCAGGATTGTGTGGTATTGATTAGATGGAGTGCAGAATGAGTTGAGGTATGAGAACTGGTTAAGTAAGAGAGCCTTGGATATAGGAATAGTAAGTGTTTAGATTATAGGCGGGTATCTTTCACATGTGGTGGTGATGAAGATAATGAGAGGTATAGCTAAGGATCTAGTATTAGTGAGTTACGAGGACGTAACATTTATCTTAAGAGGAGTAGGATGCGATAAAAGAGATTTTGATGGTTGTGCATATGGTGGTATAATTGGAAGTAGAGTGTTGGTGTAGCATAAAGGACGGATATTTGTGTTGATTTTATTAAAGGTCATGACCGTGCTTGTAGTAGTCTGATGTTAAGGAATGAGAGAATATTTCAATAGTGAGAGAATATTTCAATAGTGTTGACAGTTGAATGATGACGATTATGAGTCTGATAGTTTTGACAGTTGGAAGATGATGTTTATGTGTTTGAGTAAACTTCGAGGACGAAGTTCGTTTTAAGGATGGTAGAATGTAACATTCCGTTTTGATGGTTGATATTCTTTTATGGATTGAGTGCTATTGAGTGTTATGGAAGTAATCCAAGGTTGGCAACATTATATTGTGGTTATTGGGTAATGTTATGGAGTCAGTATTGGGAGCCTATGCTATAGTTGAGACGATATCGTGAGCCATGTTGTGGAGGGAAGAGTGATTTGTGGAGTTGGTGTTAAGTGTCCATGTTTTATAGGTGACTTGTATAGTTCCTTGGTGTTGTTATATGTGGTTGGTATAGTCTTGTGGCGTAGTGTTGTGCTTTGTTTTATAGTAGAGTGTGAACTTCGGGACGAAGTTCTTTTTAAGGGGGGAAGATTGTAACACTACGGATTTTATAAGCTAAGTACTCGACCGAGTAGAGCCTACTCGGCCGAGTAGTGTCAAGAGTGTAGTCTGTTTGGATTCTGCCGAGGAATACTCGGCCGAGTATAGTGAATACTCGACCGAGTAGAGGATACTCGGCCGAGTATACACTTTACTCGACCGAGTATCCGGTCTGGCGAAGTAATGTTTCCGCGGTTTTGGTTAAAATGATTAGAGGTTATATATCATCGTCGTCAGTTTCTAAAATCATTTTCTCCCCAAAAACATAAACTACGTTCATTATCCTCTAATCATCTTCATCAATTCCAAGTCAAAGGTTGTCGATTGTGGGTTCTAGCATCTCATTCCGTGTCAATCATTTGTAGTAAGTGTTTTATACTTGTTCATCTATTGTCATTCTTATAAGTTAACAAACCCTAATTTGGTTAATTTGGGGATTTAGGGTTTTGGTCATCATATGTCGTTGATTGTTGATTATCGCTGTTGTAGGTGATGATGTGTTACTAGTTGTGCATTTGTATGATTGATTGCAGCGTAGCGGATTGTGAAAAGGTAGGGTTTCTCCTACTCAGTACTGTTAATTGATTGAGATTGCATATGTTTTATAATTGTTGTTATCTGGCGATCATCGGAGGTTGGGTGTTGTGGTGACGGTATTGGGTGGTTGTCTTTGTGACGATTGTGGTGTGTGACACCGTTTGATGATCTTGTGTGTGTGATTGTGGTGGAGTCACTTGCGGGAGTGGCTTCACACCCTAGTTCGCCCTCCGTGGAACCCGTCACGGGAGGGGATGTGCACATTAAGGGACAGGGATTGTTAGTCGCTCGTTGATGAGCTGGACTAGGTGGGGATGGGTGGCGGTCACCCTCTGGCGGCGAGGATTACCTGTTGCGATGGGTAATGGGCGGGGCTAGACACTTCGGTGTGTAGTCGGTTACTGTGTGAGATCGATGATCAGCTGGTTGTATTGTTGTTGTCTTATATTGATTGAGTAGTACTGACCCCGTGTTGTTGTTTTGTAAAACCTGCGGTGATCCATTCGGGGATGGTGAGCAGATTGTGACAGGTAATACATTTATTGAGCTTGGGGCAGTCATGGGAGAGTCACCACGCTGGATTAGATGACACCATCACGAGCCTTAGTCATTGTTTTGGTAGTTGTTGCCATTTAGATAATTCGTTTATTAGATTTTGGAGACTATGTAACTTTTATAATTTCCGTACATTAATAAATGTGTTTGGACTGTTGCTTTTGATATATACTAACCTCGGGCAACCGAGATGGTAACAACCTTTCATGCTGAGGTAGTCCTGGTAAGGTACCTTGGTATGAGGGGGTGTTACAGATCCATTGCAAAAATTAATTTTTTTTTACAGCGGCAGATTCTCTTTGATATTCATTAAAAGCCCCCCTTACATCGGCAGTGGCCCTAGTACTAGGTGAAGGGGGAGAGGGATCAACTAGGTAGCGTAATTTGCCATCACCTGCGGCAGCTAAACGAAGTTGTTCTTCCCAATCTTTAAAATTACTACCGTCGGCTTTTAAAACATATTTGTCCATTAACGAACGAAGCCATGAATCTTTAGATATTGTGGCGGTTTGACTAGTAGAAGCCATCGTGATTACTACAAGAGGAAATAAAAGGAAATTAACATTTATCGTTTAATCATTTTACTTGTAAAACTATTTTATCAAGTTCCCATTTATATAATGATCTCCCACTGAATTATATAAATGATTCCAAGATACATCTTTATATAAACACGGGCACGGTGGACCGATTCAACCCATATTTATATAAATTTTGTAAGTGAACAAATTTGACTGATTCTACTATTAGAACTCTTGGTCGATGGATTTTCTTAAAATCTATCTTTTAGCCCCAAAATTAAATATGGGCACGGTGGACCGATTCAACCCATATTAATCCCGTTGAGTCCAACCAATTTTCACGTGTAATAACTCTTATTACCCTACTTACCCAACGTAAAAAGAGTGTACCTCGGTGATCCGAACCTACCTATAATGAAGAAGAAATTCATAGGTGCTATTATTTGGTAAGGCTAATCTCAATTTTTCATTTAAAGCTGAGGGATCTTATCAATTTAATTGTCTATCACTTTTAAGTGAACGAAATTGGTGAATGCTAGAAAATTAAATTGATAACAACAAAAATAAAACATGTAGTGACGATTTGGCATGGATGCATAAAAATTAAAACAATCAAGTCCTAATATGGCCACCTAGTTAATCTAATTAACTTAAAAAAAATATTACACTTCGGAAACCAACTCCTTGGTCCCCCTGAGTCTTCAATAATATGGCCTCCTTCTTTAGGATTTCGGAACGCCTTTCCGAAAACACCGTCTTTATGAAAACTCCATCTTTAGATGCTTCATTTAACTACTAATAATTAAATTACATAACAATTTCCTATTATACAATTTGTAATAAAATAAAAATAGAAACTATTAATTAATTATAAATTGGGCGATGTGAAATCGCAATTAATTACAAAACAAGTCGATATTCCCTTACATTACGGGAAATACCAACTTCTACCTATGGCCATATTAGGAAAATTACATAATAAGAATACTAAAAACCATTCATCCATATGAATAATAAAAATGCATTATGTAAAATGTCATGCCAAATCATCTAACTACCAACAACGATCAATTGAGCTTTCTTTGACGGAATTTTTTTACCATAAAAAAAATTCATAATCAATTCTTAAAACAATTTTAAGATTTACTTATCATACTAATCTGGTCTAAAATAAAAATAATTATTCCCACTAATTATCTTGAAATAATATGGGATTAAACCATACTTTTTAACAAAAAGACATAATAATTCATAATTATTATGGAGAAATTCAATTCAATTATAATAATTGTGGAAATTTTTTTTAAAGTTTTGTACATTCTGGTATTTCACCAAAATGACATGCATGTGCAAATTTTTGGTTTTGAAATTTAATTGAAACAATTTTACAATTTTCTCGGTAAAACGATAATTTTTACGATTTAATTCTAAATTAAATCATAAAAATTGAAATGACTTCAAACTAAAATTTTGTACATTTTGGAACAATTTCGCGGATCTAAAAATCTAAACATTTCGATCCCAAAAAATTAAATAAATATTTATTTCTAAAACAACCATTATTTACCAATTTTTATCAAATAAAAATCAATAAACTACCTAAATTAATCACAATAATTTAAAATTTCTATTTCTCATAAAGAGAACATGCATGTGGTTATGCATAAAATTAACATGTAACATAATTTAGTTAACTCGTACTTAATTTTAGTGCATTTTTACTTAATTTTATGCCATTTTAAGTCATAAAAAGTGACTATAAGTGATTAAATATTACAAAAATCAAATTTTCGACCCATATCATTTTAAGACCAGATTATTTACATGCAAGACCATATTTTGTGATAAAACTAATTTTAACAACAAAATATCAAATTTTATTAATTTATCTCATAAATTCATAAAATCGTCTTATGACTACATGCATGTATGTGACAATACTCTGATACCACTTGTTAATATTTAGACCCTCATTAGACTCTTCTAATAATATTAAAATTACTAGCCAATTTCATAAGATGGTTTAAATCTACATGCATGCAAATGTAAACAACATAAAAGATGGTATAAAACCATATAAAAAGAAATTCCTTACATTGCTATTGGAAATATTTGGGCACAACTCAAGGACTCCTTCCTTGATGTTGTTCTTGAGCTTATATTATGTAGATGATCCTCCAATACCCAAATCACCAACCTAGGTGATCTCCTTTGGATGCACCCAAGATTAAACCCAAAAATCCTAATAATTACTAACTAGATAATTAGTAGGATAACCTTGTATACTATGTAATATTATTCCACTAATAATATTAGTTTATGTATATTATAGTTTTGTGAATTATTTTGATGATGATCAACAATTTGAGTTTTTGATGATAAAATATGAAGAAAATAAGTTTTTTTTTTCTTTCTCTTTTTCTCTTCAATATGGCACGACCAATGGCCTATTTTGAGGATTTTTTGCTCTAAAAAACGATCCTCTAATGAGTGTAAATAGTGGGGTATTTATAGAGAACAAAATGTAAAGAAATGAGTTAACATTTCCTAGTGGGTTATGCCACATGTAATAACACTTATCTTATACATGTGTCAACCCACATGTAATATTTTGGTCCATTTCAATTTCCGAACACAAATGTTTATAAGTCTTATATTTAATTATCTTATATAATTAAATATTAATTTGATTATTTAACACTTAAATAATACAAATTAATAACTAATGACTACTTAACTATTATGTAGTTGTTCGACCATTTTATCAATATAAAATGTATCTCATGAACCCTTATTAGCTAATTTTACAACCTCTTGTAAATTTAAATAGCTAATTACCTTTACCTCAAAACTTATGCACATATCGTATAAATTTAATTAATTAACCATTAATTATTAAATTTCAATTAATATTTATTAATTAATTATCGAATAATTAAATAATAAATTCCCTTGGCCCGAGTTCGTAACTTGTCATCAAATAATACATTCACACGACTTATTAAAAGTCAATTAATTCAAGGAATTAATTATATCGTATCTCATACAAATAATTAATTTATCCAATTTGGGCATTATCCTATAGGTGTGACCTAAAGGGATCAGTTGATCACTTCCGTCACACGATAGTAATGTCAAACTCTAGTCAGCCAATTATTACCGATTAACGATGACCAGCTGACAAATAAATAAATAAATCCCTGATATTCCTTTTACGAGATTTAATATGTAAACGCACTTATTGTGGAGGACACTACTCCAACAAATCCCTCCCCAACGAGATCAACCTCTTAGTTTATATATCACCGTCACCGAAACAACCATGGGGGCTATGCTCCTGCAGACTATTGGAAAGGAAGAAAGAGATATCTACTACCTTAGTAAGAAGTTCTTAGAATACGAGTGTAAGTACACACATGTCGAAAAGACATGCCTCGCTCTTGTGTGGGAAACAGAGAAGCTACGCCATTACATGCTTAGCTACTCTGTCAAGGTGTATTCTAATCTGTTGGGAAATGTGTCCTCAACAATAGTGCGATCATATGATTTAAATATCATTATTAAATCTCATTTTAAAGAATACAATTGGGAAGTAATATTGTTACTGTCAACTGGTCAACATATATCGGTAATGATTGGCTGACTAGAGTTTGACATTACTGTCGTGCGACGGTGGTGATCAGTTGATCCCCTTAGGTCATACCTATAGGGAAATACTCTTAATTGATTATTTAATTAATCGTATACCGATACGAGTTAATTAAATTGCTTAAAATTGACGGATGATTTTGTGAGTATAATTTACGTATCAAATTGAAATGTAATTAAATGAGATACGGTCTGAGTAATCGAATTGTATCATTACTCGGATGAAATTATTGTTTAAAGAAACAATTAAATTTGAATGAATTATTATAAATACGATTTATAAATTGGTGAAATATTTTGGTACAAGTAATTACGAATTACTAGTCGATTTTGTAAATGACATATTTTATGAGTATGTTGATTTTTAATATGATTAAAATACATTTCATAGTAACATGTCATGTAACATGTTACATGTGACAAATTTGACAAATGACAAAATAAAATGGATTCTCCATTTTATACTTAAAACCGAAATATGGGTGAGTGTTTAGTAAATATTGTGTTATTTATTTTTAAATAAAAACACAATCATGACACTAGGTAGTAGGCTTGCATGCCTAGTCTCTTGTGAAGAGCAAAAACAAAAGGCATTGGGCATACTACCCAATGCCCCTTTTTCGGCCACCAACAAGAAAAGAGAGGAAAGCTCTTCTCTTTTACATCATTCATTCCTCCCATCTTATTTTTCCTAGTGTAAGAAAATCCTTGAAAACTCTCTACAATTTATGATAATTCTAGAGAAATAAACTCACAAAATATTACCACCTCTTGACCGAAATTTCAAGAGTGAAAATACAATTTATATTGTATCAATTTTATTGTAAAACCATTATTATTACTAGATCTAAATAGTATTGGTTTATTAAGATGTATTCCTTGGGTATATGCTTTTGGGAGGGATTCTACACTTGAATCCTTGTTCTTCCATTTGGAAAGCTCAAGAACAAAAGAAAAGGAGATTTCTTTTGTGCCCATTTGAACCGAAATTTCAATGTAAGGATATGATTTCTTCTCTTTTATTATATTGTTTGCATGCATAAAATCCATGTTTAATTTTATGACAAATTAATTTTGACATATAAGAGTATGTTAGTATGTATATGAATCTATATTTCCTTCAATCGGTATCATGAGCCACGGTTGTTTGCATGCAAATCGGTTAAAAGTTTTTCCGAGTTATAAGAATAACAAATAAAACTTGTAAAATTTGTGTTATTATGAGATATCACGAAATCAATCCATGCATGTTAATATTTCTGGTCCTAAAATTTTTTAGGATATTTTGGTTAATTTTTCGGATTTTTATTGTTCATAATTTACTATAATGACATTTAAATGTGATTTTATGAGTAAAAATGTCATTTTTGGTCTAAAATTAGCTATACTTCGAATTTTCACTTGGTTTTTGGATATGTTGTCACATATATTATTTTGAGATAACCTGTAAATTTTCATAATTTTTGGACTTGTTATGCTCGAAAAATGAATTTTTCATTATTAAATTCGGATTTAGGTGAGAAATAGGTTAATATGAGTTAAATTTCGAATCTGGTCATAGAAAATTAATATGTTGTCACATGCAATTTTACAAGATGTGTGTAAAATAATTGGCTATAAAGAAGTCTTTTTGCATGATTTATGGATTTTTGAAGAAAAATAGCATAAATAGTGACATTATTAGTGGAAAATTAATAAAACATAATCTATGACTTAGGAAAAACGTCTAATGTTGCATTTTATTATATTTTTCAGATCTAAAATTGAAAAGTTAGTGAAAATAATTTTTCCATGTTTTTATGATTATTTTATTAAAAATCGATAAACCGCAACATTGTTTTTCCGGGAAAAATTTCGAAATTTTTAACCTAAGATTTTGAACATTATGAGTGTCATGGAATTTTTCCAGAATGTTCATGAATTTAAATTTCAAATTTTGAATTTATTTGAAATTTTGTGATTTATTTGAAGTTTATGGCTTATTTTTGTAATTTTTAGTCCATTTATGAACAATTTTATAAAATATGGGTTAATTATGGTCAAATTATTAGTGAAGACTATATTTTGAGTCCTAAGAGGTTAGGGTAATTAACTTATGCATAAATATGAGTTTATGTATTTTTGTGATTATAAAAATGTTGAAATCACGCAAATCCGGAAAAACCGAGTAATATACGATATTGGCTAATTAAAGGCCATTTAGCATAAAATTGAGCATGTTATTACATATTATAATGCTGCATTTTCTTTATGATTGTCATAATTTTAATTTATGTAATTTTGAATTATGTAATTTTACTTAGTATGGCCTTAGATTTTAATTGGTATTTCCCGAAATGTATGGGAATATCGATTCGGTTGTAGTTTTATTGTGATCTCGTATCACCGTTTTGTAATTTAATAGATTTATTTTATTTTAGTTACAAATGTATAATAGGAAATTATGTAATTTATTATGTAATTTTATTCATTCCGGAGTTCCAAAAGACGGATTTCTTCAAGAATGACGATACATAAAGACGGTGTTACCTCGAGATGCGTGCCACAACCGAAGTTCAAGGGACCAATGGAGTTGGTTTCCGAATATGTAATAGTTAAATAGTTTTTCTATTTTAGGAAAGGCCATACTAGGATTTATTTATCTTTATGCTTGCATTTTATTTTATGTCACATGCATCGCTAAATCGCCATAACTAAAACATGCATCCTTATTTTATCGAGTTTATCGACCGTGTCAATTAGAATTATCGTAGTTCACCGCTTTAGTTCACTTAAAACGTGATAGATAATAAATTGACATGACCTCTCGCTAAAACAATCAATTGAGACATAGCCTTACCAAATAGTAGAAACCATGAAAACCTATTTCGCGAGGGAGTGCGCTCGGCCCCACCGGGGTACAAACCTTGTTACGTAGGGGAAGTGGGTGATGAATGTTAATCCACCGAATTCATGTTGATAAGGGATGTATCGGCCACACCATGCCCAAGTTAACGTGGGTTTGGATCATGGACACATTTATTCGAAATTTGGATTGAACTCAATAAAAGTATTTGATAAGGGATGTATCGGCCCCACCGTGCCCTTGTCGATGTGTTTTGGGCTAAAGATAATTGTTAATGTAATATTATCGACCAAGAGTTCTAAAAGTAGAATCGATTAAAGAGTTAATCCACCGAGTTATATTGATAAGGGATGTATCGGCCCCACCGTGCCCAAGTTAATATGAATTTGGATCTTGGAATCATTTATCATAGTTGGGTAGAGGTCACTATGTAAATGCTATACTTGTTTTTCCAAGTATTAATAAAACGATAAATGTTAAGTTTTCCTCTATTCCGTTATTATTGTTCTATTTCTTTACCACAATTTATATACGATATCATTTTGATTTTTGATTCAAATCTCCTTAAAACATCGTAACTAAAGACAAATATGAATTTGCTTCTAAAACCTCAAATGAACCATTGATAAGGATCTCTTGTAAAGAGTATAGATTAAAGTTATTCATTATCAAACAGGTTTTGATTCTTGACTAACACTTCTACTTACAATGGATTATTTTTCATGTACTTAAATGAATTAAGTACCTTGAAGCGATAAATTGTTTTGGTAATTAGTTTTGTCAAGAATTCGTAATTGACCAAAATAACGCAACCACTTCAATGAAAGTTTTAAGACTAAAACGAACAAATGAAGAGTAATCTTCATGAATTCAATTTTGCTTCTCAAAGCAAAGACTCATTGAAATGAGTGGGAGCATTCTCTTAAACCGTTAAGATGAGCACGAGGTTAAAGAAGTAAAATTAGAATGGAATTGATACAAGGTTATGTTAAAGGTAAAGTTGTTGAGAATGACGATACTAAACCTATCAATCCCGACCGATAAAGTTTCCATTGTCTTAAATGTTGGACACGAGAAAGGAAACTACCCCAAATTATTGAAGAATCAACAAGTTAGTTGTGGGACATCTAATGGGACCTTCTTCTTTAAATGTTTATTTGATTAAACATAAATTTTTGCTAGTCCTACTTCGTCAATATTAGAAACCGGTGGTGGTTTTCATCATTATGTTTGATACATGGGATGATAAGAATATGACGACTAGCGACAATAATGTCGAGAGATAGAGTAATTGTGTACTCAATCTAGTTTTTGGATTTAAAGTTGTACTTAATTGTGACTATTAAGTGCATAAACTCTAAATAAGAATATAAACTTGTTAAGATACAAAAGAGGTTTTCACTTTTGTGACCCTATACACCACGATTTGATGTATGGCTAGCCCATCATCAAGGTGAGTATATTCTAAACCAAACTAGAACGATATATCATGAAGATGATGCAAGACTCAAATTGGTAACACAAGATTAAACCTTAAAATTTTGGAATGATGAACGCAAAGAGTTATCGAGTACTCTTGAAACCATTAGATTGTTAATGGCATGTGCGTATCTTGTATTCAAAGCAAGATGTCTCGTGCCTTTTGGTTGAAAAGGAGATCGAGATTGTAAATCATTGATCCAAAATAGGTTGATCATTTTCTTTTACCAACGTTTAAGTTGACACTAATATGTTCACTTAATAAGGTAAATAGAGAAATCTTTGAAGAGGTTCAAGAGTTCAAGAAATCACGATTTAGTCGTGATGGGATTATCAAAGTGAAGACTTTGATATAAGCCAATGGAAATGTGATCTAATATCACAAGTTAATCTCTCTTAGCACGCATTATGAAATAATGTGTGATTGGATAAGAAATCAAACGCTATTCGATATGGTTTGAACTTTAATCAAGTTACTTTGAGTTACTTGATCCTTTTGGGGATTTTATCATTTTGTCTAAAATTATTTTTCCACTAAATCGAATCATATGGGATATGAAATGGTAAGGGTACCATGGTTGTAAGTTTTTCACAAGAAACAAATGCTCATTTTTCCCTTGCAATTATCACGAGCACGACGGGTTTGCGGCTCATGAAGCTGTCTTTCTAAAATACAAGTTTATTTTAGAAGACAGAGTGGGAGAAATTATTCAAGAGCCACAAAGAATGCCACAGAGAATGTTATGTCGCAAGAAACTGGTCTTTCTTGGCTACATGAGACGTTTTGTGTAAAATATTGTTTCTTTAAAACCTAGGAGGTTAAATTCGTCACTTGTTAAAAATGATGAATTCATGCTACTTTTAAGAAAGTAAAAAGCTTATAACTTACAAAAGAAATTGGTTGATTCAAGTTGATTACTTCTAGAAAGTAATGAACATATGACTTACATAAGAGTGTTTAAGTCACAACTCAATACAAGGCCTAGAGCCGTGAAAATCCGAAACGAAAGGGCTTGATTAGTGACAAAGGGTTTTGCACTAATAAAGAGATATTTCAAAGCATGATTGGTTGCAAAGGGTTTTGCACTAGTTGAAATGCTTAAGTATATTTGGATCTTCTTAAGGATTGTGTTTCATTATGAGGTTATGAAATACGTAGCAAGTAAATCTAAAACCTGCTTCTTTAATAGAAGGAATGTATTCAATACATATCATGAGTTTAGTAGATTCTTGCAATCCTAAGATAATGTGAAACTTAAGAGAGGGTCTTAAGTAGGACATCAATGAGTTAGAATCAACATTTTGATCATGTGATAAAACATTTCTCGATAAGTCAAGAAGTTGTGTTTATACATGAAGTTTAGTGGGAGTTACGGAAATTTTAATTAGTCCGATATGAGGATGACATATTGATCATTGAGAATGATTTAAGACTTTTGGAGTATTATAATACATCTGGAATATCCGGATTTATGAAGATAAATCCACATGATATTAGCGTCAGTAAGAAGTCTTATGTTGATAAGATTCATGACTAGTTCAATTAATTGAACATATTTGATTGATTCCATTTGCTTCGCTGCACGGATCAATTAAATGAGTAATGATGTATAACACTTCATATACTTTGAGTATGATGAATTGTTTTCAAAATCGAATTTAAGTAATCTTTACCAAGTAAGTCATAAAGATTACCCTTAAGTGCTTGCAGAAGCATTAAGGAAGTAAAGCAAAGTGTTTATGATGCAATATTGTGTAAGGGTGTTACACAAGTGACAATTGACAATTGAGATTGCGCATGGTTTCCGACAAAACCATAATCAAAATACATTAGGATGGTTAAGATACCATTGTGGCAATGTTAATTAAGAAGTAGATTTTCTGGAATCGTTCTAGGCAATAAAGAACAATGAGTGATGTTTATAACAGAAATTGAGTACACTTGTGATCATGAGATGTGCAAGAAGGATGAGTCCCGCATTAATCTTGTGAAAACAGTGGGAGCTATTCTTAGGCTAGATGGCCTATGTCTTGATTGGATCTCGACACGTACTCAGAAAGTTTTGTAATGCAAATGTATAAGTTACAAAAGGAAAACGAGTATGTAGTGAGGTTGAGTAAGGTACAAGAAATTGATAAAACCTACTAACCAAAGCCTTCTTAAAGGCTAAACATGATGAGTCATGTCATTTCAATTGAATTGAAATGAACAACTACGTACAAGATCAAATTAGATTATAGAACATGAAATGGTAATCAGGCATTGACTATTCATGTGTGATAATCGCATTTGTCGTTCGAGTTTTATTTTAAAACTCTTTTATTATACTTTGTTACATCCAAACGGGTTGTGGAGACAATTGAACCCCGTTAAAGTGAACACGGATTAACATTGTATTCGCCCATAGTCACTTGTATGAGGTGACGTCTCGAAGTGACTAGAGTGTGATGCGATTGATGGCAAGTTCAAGTGCCATAGAGTCATGTGAGATGACTAGTCGATCACATAGGCATCGTTAGAAACGTTTTGTCGGGCCTTATGACCGCTTATAGAGTTCGGCAAATTTATATAGCCTGGTCGTGGCGAGAGCTGCTATAGTATTCTAATGAGTCGATTCTTTTGACTAAAGACTATTCACCTAAGATGGCACATTTTCAGATTAACTTTGATTTGTGTTACTACGACCTTCGTAAATGGGGTCAAATGGGCATATTTTGGGTTATGATGGCTGTGGCTAGTCAAAGGGAATGAGTGCGATAGGAATTGTCCATCCCCTTGTCAGGGTTAAAACAATATCTCAGGGCCACTCGAGGAGTAATGAACTGGAAATGCGTGGCCACGCTCGGAATGTATCTATGATAGATAAATCCGGTCAATCAGTTATTCTCCAGATCGAGGAAACCACTCTCGATATGATCACTTGCAAGTACGACCTGAAAGACACCTTGCATTGAGTGGGAGATAGTAATAGGACAAGAGAATTGGTGACGCACACTTGTCGAGGACAAGTGGGAGATTGTTGGGAAATGTGTCCTCAACAATAGTGCGATCATATGATTTAAATATCATTATTAAATCTCTTTTTAAAGAATACAATTGGGAAGTAATATTATTCTTGTCAATGGTCAACATATATCGGTAATGATTGGTCGACTAGAGTTTGACATTCTTGTCGTGCGACGGTGGTGATCAGTTGATCCCCTTAGGTCATACCTATAGGGAAATACTCTTAATTGATTATTTAATTAATCGTATACCGATACGAGTTAATTAAATTGCTTAAAATTGACAGATGATTTTGTGAGTATAATTTTCGTATCAAATTGAAATGTAATTAAATGAGATACGGTCTGAGTAATCGAATTGTATCATTACTTGGATGAAATTATTGTTTAAAGAAACAATTAAATTTGAATGAATTATTATAAATACGATTTATAAATTGGTGAAATATTTTGGTACAAGTAATTACGAATTACTAGTCGATTTTGTAAATGACATATTTTATGAGTATGTTGATTTTTAATATGATAAAAATACATTGCATAGTAACATGTCATGTAACATGTTACATGTGACAAATTTGACAAATGACAAAATAAAATGGATTTTCCATTTTATACTTAAAACCGAAATATGGGTGAGTGTTTAGTAAATATTATGTTATTTATTTTTAAATAAAAACACAATCATGACACTAGGTAGTAGGCTTGCATGCCTAGTCTCTTGTGAAGAGCAAAAACAAAAGGCATTGGGCATACTACCCAATGCCCCTTTTTCGGCCACCAACAAGAAAAGAGAGGAAAGCTCTTCTCTTTTACATCATTCATTCCTCCCATCTTATTTTTCCTAGTGTAAGAAAATCCTTGAAAACTCTCTACAATTTATGATAATTCTAGAGAAATAAACTCACAAAATATTACCACCTCTTGACCGAAATTTCAAGAGTGAAAATACAATTTATATTGTATCAATTTTATTGTAAAACCATTATTATTACTAGATCTAAATAGTATTGGTTTATTAAGATGTATTCCTTGGGTATATGCTTTTGGGAGGGATTCTACACTTGAATCCTTGTTCTTCCATTTGGAAAGCTCAAGAACAAAAGAAAAGGAGATTTCTTTTGTGCCCATTTGAACCGAAATTTCAATGTAAGGATATGATTTCTTCTCTTTTATTATATTGTTTGCATGCATAAAATCCATGTTTAATTTTATGACAAATTAATTTTGACATATAAGAGTATGTTAGTATGTATATGAATCTACATTTCCTTCATAACCAAGTGGTGTTAGTCCAGTGGTAGCCGGGTTATACCTTGAAGCATGCAGAAATGCAGGAGTTGAGAGGTCCCGGGTTCGAATCCCAGCTGGGGCGATGATCACTTGGCCACTGCAGCTCCGAAGGAGGTGGCTTACATGGTCCATGTGGTGGTGCGGGAATGCATGGGCCCGGGGGCAATCAACCCCTCGTCGTAAAAAAAAAAGATGTATTCTAAAATGGACCCAGTCAAATACCTCTTCGAGAAACCCATCCTCGACGGACGCTTAGCAAGATGGACCTTAATGCCCTCGGAGTTCGATCTCAAATACGTACCTTTGAAAGTCATAAAGGGACGTGCCGTGGCTGAATTTTTGCAGACAATCCGATCAACGACACGCAAGCAATAAACACATGGTCTTTTCCACACGAGGATATTCTATAAAACAGTATGGATTCTTGGGATCTTTACTTTGATGGGGAATCTAATTTGAGAGGATTCAAAATAGGAGTGTTGCTCATTTCTCCTGAAGGCGAGCATACACCACTTTTAGTCAAGCTCGACTTCGAGGGGACAAATAATGCAGCACAATATGAAGCTTACCTCATTGGTCTACAAGCGGCAGTAAGTTTGGGCATCAAGCTTCTTCAAGTTCACGGCGATTCATCCTTAATCATCAACCAAATTACTGGATCTTGGAAAATCCAAAGTGAAAGTCTAGCAACCTATCAGGCTAAGATAGATTAAGTTGCTCAATTCTTCGACCAGGTTACTTATCTATACCTACCTCGCGAAGAAAATCAGTTTGCGGATGCTCTTGGAAAACTCGCATCCCTGATTAATATGCCAGACGACATGGTTGAAATGCCTTTATGCATCGAACGACGATCAGAACCAGCCTATATACACTTCCTCACAGATGAAGAAAAAACCCAAGAAGAGCCTTGGTTCCAAGCCATCCTCGACT
This sequence comes from Silene latifolia, assembly GCF_048544455.1. Taxonomy (NCBI): domain Eukaryota; kingdom Viridiplantae; phylum Streptophyta; class Magnoliopsida; order Caryophyllales; family Caryophyllaceae; genus Silene; species Silene latifolia. The sequence continues at coordinate 67,626,056 of NC_133527.1, read as the reverse complement.
TCAAACTCAATGGTACATACCCACCAGACATGGACAAGAGGGGACAACGCACCATACGCCTACTTGCCTCTCAATACCTCCTCATGCAGGGAGAGTTGTACAAAAGAACACCTCTTGGTGTCGTCTTGCGTTGCCTTGATCGTTCAAAGGCACAGAAAGTAATGGAAAAAGTTCATGATGGAGAATGCGGTCCTCACATGAGTGGACCCATGATGGCAAAGAAGATTACGCATCTTGGATATTACTGGACGACAATGGAGTCAGATTGCATCAAGTACGTTAGGCTTTGTCACAACTGCCAAATCTTTGAGAATGTGCAACATGTTCCTCCTTCAATGCTATATACCATGATGTCTCCATGGCCATTTTACGCTTGGGAATAGACATCATCGGAAAGATCACTCCAGCTGGGACAGGAGGCCACTGTTTCATTTTAGTAGCTATCAATTATTTTACCAAATGGGTTGAAGCAGCATCTTATACCAGCCTTACCGCCAAACATGTGGCAAAGTTCATACAACCCAATCTCATATATCGATATGGTTGCCCACAAAAAATCATTAGTGACAATGGATCACATTTTCAGGCCGAAGCTGCACAATTACTAGCCAAGTATAAGATCAAGTATCACCATTCCTTGCCATACAGACCTCAAAATAATGGCGCGGTAGAGGCATCTAACAAGAATGTCGTTACCATCCTTAAGAAAATGATTGAAAATTATCGCGATTGGCCTTGTAAAATACCCTTTGCATTATGGGGATAACGCACATCAGTTAGGACACCCACTGGGGCTACTCCTTTCTATTTGACTTACGGCATGGAAGCTGTACAACCAGTGGAGCTAGAGATACAATCTCTACGCATTCTACTCGAAAGTCAAATCCCAGAAGCTGATTGGAAAAGAGATAGGTACGACGAACTCGTCCTCTTGGACGAACGTAGGCTACGCGCATTGCATAACGTGCAGACATATCAAGCACGTATCAAACGAGCCTTTATCAAAAGGGTCAAACCCAGAAATATCAAGGAAGGAGATTTAGTACTCAAGTCAGTCAGAGCTCTCTTACCTGTCGATCCACGAAGAAAATTTAAGCCTAATTGGGCAGGACCATTCTTAGTCAAGTCCATACTTTCAGGGGGCGCGGTTAAGATCACAGACCTAGACGGGAATGAGTTTTCTAACCCCACCAACCTAGACCAATTGAAACAGTACTACCCTTAGAAATAGGATAAGAAAAAAAAACGTGCCTCGCCTGACCCGCGTGCTGTGACACCCCGCGATAAAGCGGAAAGTATAACTAATAAATTAAAGCGGAATTTGCAAGATTTTAAAAACTTTTAAATTACTAGTTAAAGATTTAAAACGCGGGTGCCAAAAATGAAAAGAAACAAAAACAATAATAGACAAATTTAGTTTATTACAACCCATGTCTATAAGGCGGGGAAAAGATATCCCACGAATGAAACAAATAAGAGGTTTATAACTAGCAACTAAGGTCCAAGAGTTTAGTTCTCGCTAGCCCACACGTCTTTCCCACGTAAGCATCTTCACCACCTATCATTCATGTAAACATGAACGCCACAATCAGTGGGGAGTAACTCAAGGTTCTCCCAGCCACAATATGTCGAAATGCAAATAAACAAACACTTAATTAAACATGTTGATCATGCATCAAATATGAACAATAAAGAACAAGAGACTATAATAGATAATCATGATGAGATAGGCATAATACTTTTTTAATAGAATAGGCATGATATATGAGAATGAATATGCAATCAAGGAAATAGAATGACCAAGTCGACCAACCCATATTGACCGACTCAACAAGTGTAAGACATATACTTAGTATGAACTCACAAGACAACCATTTAGACTCCAACCTCTTGGTAGGACGACGATCATAATACGGTCCTAGTCTAAACCTGGATCCAGACTCTCGGGATGGACGTCACCCGATTCGACAAACGATATACCAATCGTATCCAAGACTCGAAACATGGCACACACTCGTAACCAAAGGTCGAGTAACCTCTAATCGGAAACATGGCACACACCCGTAACCAAAGGTCCGAAGAAAGGCGGAAGGATATCCTAATTCGGAAACATGGCACACACCCGTAACCAAAGGTCCGAAAGAGGAAAGATAACCCAATCCGGAAACATGGCACACACTCGTAACCAAAGGTCCGAAAGGGGAAAGATAACTCAATCCGGAAACATGGCACACACTCGTAACCAAAGGTCCGAAAGGGGTGAATTAGGAATGTCAAGTAGTCACACAATGTAAAACGTCACACTTGAGTCACAATAAGAGTAAGAATGATAATGCAAACATCATATGACACGGGATCATAAATGTCACACTCATACTCATGGCTTGCATCTCACCATAAGTACGGATGGGAACATCACTCCCGACGAATCATTTCGCAACTAGAGGGCCTATGGCTCACCCCTAGTGTCCGATAGGAACACGACTCACACCACCGAACAATACAAGACATTATCAAGGATATGACCCTTCACCAATAATTATTTAACAATAAATATCTCATACTTCTCTTATGCAGGTAAATATTTTATCTTATAATTTATCATGCCGGTTAAATAAAATATTAAAGAATGATAATGAATAATTTACGTTATGTGAAAATTACGGAACGAATTGCGACCAAGCTCAAGTGACTCATTCATGAGCCCACTAAACAACTATGAGGTTGGCCCGACACATAAAGCTTGTCAAGCCCAACAATGGAAACATGTGAAAATCTAGCAAGCTAATCATATGAGGCCCAAATAAATAAACATGGCAAGCCCAACAAACTAAATGTGTAAAAGCACGATATTAACGAATTATAGTTATATAAAATACGAGACGGAGATTTAAACGATTCATACATACTAAATTTGGCACCGAGAGCACCCATAATATGAGTATGGCCCAAACTACAAGTCAAGCCCAATAACTAGAATATAATGAGCCCAACTTTTAATCTCAACAAATCCAATTGAAATGATAAGTAAACGAAATATTTAACGAACTGCGTTATATAAATATGAGACGGAAATTAAATAATTTCAAATGGTCAATATTCCGCCGAGGGTAATTAATACCACGACTCAAGGACTTAAATCACGGCCCAACCAACAGCTACCTAGACCACCCATAACCAGCCCGCTCAACATTTTCCCCCACGGCTGACAACCGCCAGCAACCAGCCCCACGAACATCGGGTAATGGCTAACCAAACAACTTACAATCAGTCCCCAAAAACCCGAGTAAAACATCCCAAGGCAGCCCCACACAGCCCATGAAACAACCTTGGAACAACCTTCACAAAGTGACTCAAAACCAGTCCGGTGCAGCTACATAAGACCCCGCAAAAGCAGTCCTCAAAACCATGTCTAACCACTCACGACCAACCCAAAAACAACCCACAAAACAACCATCTAAACACACCACGCGCGGTCATGTCGGGCAACCTGCAAAAAAAAAACCATACAAACTTGATCCCACAGAGACCATGACAGTGGTTCACACTCCTACCCCGAGTGCCCCAAACCCACAACACTAGTCCCGCGACCATTATTACGACGGTCCTCAAAACAGAGGACAAACCATCCCCAAAACAGCCTTTACCAACAACAATATGAGACGGAACTTTACAAATGAAGGAGAAAAGACTCAAGAACCGAACTTTACCGAATAAAAGCACATAAAACGACTCATAAGACGATAGTTCGACATTTTGTCGAGTAACCTATCACCGTTACCTCGTTGCTCCTCAAAACAGCATGATGCCGGTCCACAGCTACTCTGAGTTGTCCCAACTAACCTCCAAACGCAAGAACGAAGGAAAAAGGCAGGAAATTCGAGCCCAATGTAAGACGACCGAACAGAAACAGAGGGCAAGATGGCGTCTTTCTTACATGTAAAGAAGGAGAATGAAGAGAGGAAGCTAATGGTATAAAAATCATGGGGTTTGGTTGAGAAACGGAGGAGAGATCCGGATTTTAAGTTGACGAAAATGGGTTGAGTATGGTGTTCTTCTATTCTTTGAGGTTGTTGCTTGTTATGAAATAAAGAAGAAGAAGGCGAAAAGAAGAAGCAGGGTGTGGGGTTGGGGACTTTCGGGTAAAGACAACAACATCCACCAAAATATTTACTAACAATAATATATAATAATAATAATAATAATAATAATAATAATAATAATAATAATAATAATAATATATAAATATATTTAAAGGTAGAGTGTAGGTAGGTGAATGTGTTGTTGGTTTTTGGTTGGTCCGGATTAAGGTAAGCACGAAATGAAATGTGACGGTCTAATGTTAGACGGAAATTAAGGCGAAGATTATTATTATTGCTGTCACTATTATTATCCGACCAAAAATACGTATACAAATATTATTATATAAATTATGCCTCAAAAATATAATTTATTAATACGTATTTTTATATAAATGAGCTTTTATATATTACTTTTATAAAAATCGTGTTTGACATAAAATTAATTAAATTAAATAATTCAAAAATATTTAATAAAGTAATTCAAACGGTATAATAAATTTTAACTGTCAAAAAGGGAAATTCGCGGGTGGTTACAATCACCCCATCTTTTAAAAAGTTTCGTCCTCGAAACTTGAAGGTAGAAAACAAAGGTTATAAAAATAAAACTGAAATTTCGAAATCGGGAACCAAAACATTTAAAAGGTCACTTATCGTAAGAATTAAAATTCCTTCAAAGGTTTCAAATAAAATTTTCCGACAGAACCAGATTCTCGTCAAAGGAACAGAAGTGTTCTTGTTACGTATTCAAGAATATCACATTCCAAATCAAAAATAAGGTCAAAAGCAAATCATTTGTGTAAATCGAAAATCAGAATACTTTCAAAACCATTAATGAAGAGTTTTCAAAAGTATAAGTCTCATTCATGGAACGAAATTGCTCTTGTCGTGCACACAAGAACGCTAACTTTCCAAGTTAAAGACAGATTAAAAACGAAAATCACTCGTCGACAAGCGTAGAACAAGTTATCAAACGCCTCCAATAACGAGTTCTAACATCCGATCAACGTCAAAATCAAAAGAAAATGGTAAACTACCCAAACTTTCCTTTGCAAAAGCCAAAATAAGAATGAAGGTTTCACCTTTAAACTCAAAAGGGAGTCAAATTTCTGAAAATGTAATATCAAACTTTGACAAAGAAATCATAAATAGATCATGGTTAACAGAAATTGTATAAAATTTAAAGGAATCTCGGGTTTAGCAATTAAAATCATGTTAAAGAAGTCTACATTCAAGGAACAAAAGGAGAATTAAATCGAATTTTCATTTTTTTCAAAATTTTAAAATAGGTAAGGTTTTGCAAAAGTAACCTAAACTTCTAACAACGAACCAAGTCTGGTAGCTTGAAATATTTAGGAATTGTATGAAATGAAAAGCAATTTAAACAACATAAATACCAGGTACGCTAAGAGAGTCCAAACTTAACCAACAAAAAGAGCTATGATGAACTCCATAGGGTAAGAGTTGAAGTCAAAACAATAAGAACTTCAAAGATAGAGTTTCACAGGTTGCAAGTACCCAACTTAAAGGAGGAGTATGGCGAAGTGAGAAAGAGATATATGAACGGTAACACTTATGGTCAAAGAAGAAGATGAATCACACAACAAGGACACGCCAGGTACTCAAACCTCGAACAACAACATCATCCTAAACGGTTCCGAAAACCTCCTAACAACAAAACTCATAATCACAACACTTCTAAGGATTTCCTCAAAACGCTCATGTTACTTCATCCTAAGCAATTCCATGAAACAAGGTATCCACTATAAGTGTGATCTCTCTACTGTAAAAACTCAAACATCTACAAACGACTTCCACAAGATCAAGGTCAAAGTCCCAACAAAGCTATACTCATATCCAACTAGTGTCAACCATGGGTTTCTCAAACTGGTAAAATCTTCAATCAAGGATCCTAATTCCAAGCTCTGAATTCCCACAAGATGTTCATCAAATATTTCACAAGGTCCTCATATAGGGTAAAGTAGTAACAAGTCAAGCTAAAGTCTTCTCTCATGAAGGTCCACTCTACTACACTCTTTTGAGAAAGATGCATAAACACACAAGCCTTTCAAATCCCAAGCATAAGCAACAAGGCCAAGTTCTATAACCTTAGTAACGACTGCAACTCAGACTTCACAACCCATATAATTCCACTAAACAACCACATTCACATTATCAAGGAACTAGGTATAAGAATCATTAAGTATGTTTAATCACACTACCTAAGTCTTTGTAACATCACAACCTCTCTAAACTAGGGTTAAGGCTCAAACATAACAATCTCCTCAAAAGTCAAATTTTCCAACCGAGGTCAACATTCCTCAAAAGAAAGAATACCATCAAAAGGCGTTAAGGGAGGATTAGCAAGGAACAAAGGACAAGTTAGGGGATACAAGAGTGACTTACAAGGAAAAAGAAAAGAGGATCTAGGAGAAGGAATAAGCATTAAGGAGTAAAGAACAGGGCAAGGTACACAAAGAATGAGAAAAATCTTCGAGGAAGTAGAAGCATTCTTCAAAGGTGAACGAATCCTCAATTCCTGGCAATAGGCACCAAATCTTGATCTTCATGTAGATAAGCTCACGGTAATTGATCCAAGGGCACAACAATTATTAAATGATAATCAACAAACATGTTAGAACCTAACAAAGAGCAAACACACTACAGACTACCACCTTAGGTCCTTAAGTCTACCCATCTCTCATTCATTATTCAAGGTCAAGTTCAAATTTATATTTGGGGTACACGTGTGTGCGTCGGGAGCAACATAGGCTCTGATACCAACTGTGACACCCCGCGATAAAGCGGAAAGTATAACTAATAAATTAAAGAGGAATTTGCAAGATTTTAAAAACTTTTAAATTACTAGTTAAAGATTTAAAACGTGGGTGCCAAAAACGAAAAGAAACAAAAACAATAATAGACAAATTTAGGTTATTACTACCCAAGTCTATAAGGCGGGAAAAAGATATCCCACGAATGAAACAAATAAGAGGTTTCTAACTAGCAACTAAGGTCCAAGGGTTTAGTTCTCGCTAGCCCACACGTCTTCCCCACGTAAGCATCTTCACCACCTGTCATTCATGTAAACATGAACGCCACAGTCAGTGGGGAGTAACTCAAGGTTCTCCCAGCCACAATATGTCGAAATGCAAGTAAACAAACACTTCATTAAACATGTTGATCATGCATCAAATATGAACAATAAAGAATAAGAGACTATAATAGATAATCATGATGAGATAGGCATAATACTTTCTTAATAGAATAGGCATGATATATGAGAACGAATATGCAATCAAGGAAATAGAATGACCAAGTCGACAAACCAATATTGACCGACTCAACAAGTGTAAGACATATACTTAGTATGAACTCACAAGACAACCATTTAGACTCCAACCTCTTGGTAGGACGACGATCATAATACGGTCCTAGTCTAAACCTGGATCCAGACTCTCGGGATGGACGTCACCCGATTCGACAAACGATATACCAATCGTATCCAAGACTCGAAACATGGCACACACTCGTAACCAAAGGTCGAGTAACCTCTAATCGAAAACATGGCACACACCCGTAACCAAAGGTCCGAAAGAGGAAAGATAACCCAATCCGGAAACATGGCACACACTCGTAACCAAAGGTCCGAAAGGGGAAAGATAACCCAGTCCGGAAACATGGCACACACTCGTAACCAAAGTTACGAAAGGGGTGAATAAAGAATGTCAAGTAGTCACACAATGTAAAACGTCACACTTGAGTCACAATAAGAGTAAGAATGATAATGCAAACATCATATGACACGGGATCATAAATGTCACACTCATACTCATGGCTTGCATCTCACCATAAGTACGGATGGGAACATCACTCCCGACGAATCATTTCGCAACTAGAGGGCCTATGGCTCACCCCTAGTGTCCGATAGGAACACGACTCACACCACCGAACAATACATGACATTATCAAGGATATGACCCTTCACCAATAATTATTTAACAATAAATATCTCATACTTGTCTTATGCAGGTAAATATTTCATTTTATAATTTATCATGCCGGCTAAATAAAATATTAAAGAATGATAATGAATAATTTACGTTATGTGAAAATTACGAAACGAATTGCGACCAAGCTCAAGTGACTCATTCATGAGCCCACTAAACAACTATGAGGTTGGCCCGACACATAAAGCATGTCAAGCCCAACAATGGAAACATGTGAAAATATAGCAAGCTAATCATATGAGGCCCAAATAAATAAACATGGCAAGCCCAACAAACTAAATGTGTAAAAGCACGATATTAACAAATTATAGTTATATAAAATACGAGACGGAGATTTAAACGATTCATACATACTAAATTTGGCACCGAGAGCACCCATAATATGAGTATGGCCCAAACTACAAGTCAAGCCTAATAACTAGAATATAATGAGCCCAACTTTTAATCTCAACAAATCCAATTGAAATGATAAGTAAACGAAATATTTAACGAACTGCGTTATATAAATAAGAGACGGAAATTAAATAATTTCAAATGGCCAATATTGCGCCGAGGGCAACTAATACCACGACTCAAGGACTTCAATCACGGCCCAACCAACAGATACCTAGAACACCCATAACCAGCCCGCTCAACATTTTCCCCCACGGCTGACAACCGCCAGCAACCAGCCCCACGAACATCGGGTAATGGCTATCCAAACAACCTACAATCAGTCCCCAAAAACCCGAGTAAAACATCCCAAGGCAGCCCCACACAGCCCATGAAACAACCTTGGAACAACCTCCACAAAGTGACTCAAAACCAGTCCGGTGCAGCTACATAAGAACCCGCAAAAGCAGTCCTCAAAACCATGTCTAACCACTCACGACCAACCCAAAAACAACCCACAAAACAACCATCTAAACACACCACGCGCGGTCATGTCGGGCAACCTGCAAAAAAAAACCATACAAACTTGATCCCACAGAGACCGTGACAGTGGTTCACACTCCTACCCCGACTGCCCCAAACCCACAACACTAGTCCCGCGACCATTATTACGACGGTCCTCAAAACAGAGGACGAACCATCCCCAAAACAGCCTTTACTTACAACAATATGTGACGGAACTTTACAAATGAAGGAGAAAAGACGCAAGAACCGAACTTTACCGAATAAAAGCACATAAAACGACCCATAAGACGAAAGTTCGACATTTTGTCGAGTAACCTATCACCGTTACCTCGTTGCTCCTGAAAACAGCATGCTCCCGGTCCACAGCTACTCTGAGTTGTCCCAACTAACCTCCAAACGCAAGAACGAAGGAAAAAGGCAGGAAATTCGAGCCCAATGTAAGACGACCGAACAGAAACAGAGGGCAAGATGGCGTCTTTCTTACATGTAAAGAAGGAGAATGAAGAGGGGAAGCTAATGGTATAAAAATCATGGGGTTTTGTTGAGAAACGGAGGAGAGATCCGGATTTTAAGTTGACGAAAATGGGTTGAGTATGGTGTTCTGCTATTCTTTGAGGTTGCTGGTTGTTATGAAATAAAGAAGAAGAAGGCGAAAACAAGAAGCAGGGTGTGGGGTTGGGGACTTTCGGGTAAAGACAACAACATCCACCAATATATCTACTAACAATAATATAATAATAATAATAATAATAATAATAATAATAATAATAATAATAATAATAATAATAATAATAATAATAATAATAATAATAATAATAATAATAATAATAATAATAATAATAATAATAATAATAATAATAATAATAATAATAATAATAATAATAATAATAATAATAATAATAATAATAATAATAATAATAATAATAATAATAATAATAATAATAATAATAATAATAATAATAATAATAATAATAATAATAATAATAATAATAATAATAATAATAATAATAATATATAAATATATTTAAAGGTAGAGTGTAGGTAGGTGAATGTGTTGTTGGTTTTTGGTTGGCCCGGATTAAGGTAGGCACGAAATGAAATGTGACGGTCTAATGTTAGACGGAAATTAAGGCGAAGATTATTATTATTGCTGTCACTATTATTATCTGACCCAAAAATACGTATACAAATATTATTATATAAATTATGCCTCAAAAATATAATTTAATAATACGTATTTTTATATAAATGAGCTTTTATATATTACTTTTATAAAAATCGTGTTTGACATAAAATTAATTAAATTGAATAATTCAAAAATATTTAATAAAGTAATTCAAACTGTATAATAAATTTTAACTGTCAAAAAGGGAAATTCGTGGGTGTTACACTTGCCGTTCATAAAACACGAAATAAAACCGGCCCCTGGCCCGCTAAATTCATGACATTTCGCTCTTGCGTTTTATCATTTTGCCATCCTCATATCATCAAATAAATTAAATTGCACTTCCTTAGGAGTAAGTAAAGCACATGCTTATTTTCTAAAGTTCATTACAAGCTCATGCTTCGAACAATTATTTTTTTACATTTTCTCGAACTACGAACATGGTTTGATTTCATTTTTTCTATTGAATACGCAGGCAATCCTTCACCGGATATAACCTATCATTTTTAAGATGTAAATAGAAGGACATTTGCATTTGCATTTGAAATTCGACAAGAATAAATAAAGGAAATTCATAACAGTTTCTTAACTAATAAAATCTTTTATTCAGTGCTCCATAAATAGTAATAATAATATGCCACATACATATAAATTTTAAATGCTGAAATCTTAAAATGCTAGGCCAGGATTCTAAAAACCCGGCCATTTATTCCTACTTAAAAAATAAAAAATAATACTAATATAAATGACTAAGGCTATTCTTCCATTTTCCCTTTGCCTTTGTCACCCTTGTCATATTTCTTGTCTCGACCACGAGCGGGGCGCTCTTGCGTTATTTCCGACCTAATCACCAACGGTCGTTCTCGCGGTCTAGCATTTCCATTTCGATCCACCACCATCTTCTCGGCAGGAGCATTCTTTGGCTTCTTTGATGGACGAACAACCCGATATCTGGTTTCTTCTTCCTCCTCGGTCAAATACCTTTGGTTCTCCTTCGCCACTTCACGGATCTTGCAGTCTACAGGCTCATGCTTCCTTAGCTTCTCACGTTTCTCGGGGGTGCTAGCTTTCCTCCATTGCAAATATGAATCAGATACCCATAATGAGCCAACCGGGACGGGTATGAATTACATGTTCCTCTGGGCCCAACGAATAGCCCACTCCCGACAAGATCCTGGAGTATGCGCCAAGGCAGTTTGAGGGACATTGTCTAGTTTCGGGATTTTCTGCCTAAAGCCCACTTGCCACATCAATCTCTCCGGGTATGTATGAACCATGAATTCCAAACCGGGAACGCGAAGGGACCGCGTCGGATCCAAGGATGATACTCCAGTCACTGATCTGAGATGCCACCATGGCACTATCCATCTAATCAAGGGCCCACCTTCACTCTTCAGTTTGTTTTGCAAATAATCTCATACTCGAGTGAAGTCCACCATATACAGCCTCGTTCTCATCGCAATCGATCGGGAATGGTATCCTGCCACATCGATTGGGGGATCGATCAACCGCACCCTCTCCATTAGCCAAATCTGCAAAAAAAAAAAAGACGGGAATCAGTCCCAAATTCGGCAAAAAAAAAGACAAAATAAAAAGACAAAACAAAAAACGAGATAATAAAACTGCCGAATAAGACAAAAGATGGGTTTCTTACCTGTAAAATGATAGAACTCCAAAGATAAGGAAGCTCGTGGTTCGCCTTCCTATTGTCCAAACCAAGGATGGTCTCCCCTAGAATCAAGCATGATGGGCTACTACGCAGCTCCATTTGCTCAATTATGCCTAAAAATTGAGGATCACCCCTCACCTCTTGGTCCACATGCCCTCGGAAGATATAAGAATGAAGAAGGCAGAATCCATAAGCTCGCTGCCTCGCCACGTAAGAGATAGTACGGTCCTCCCTATTTATAAAACGGTCAACAAAGTCAAACATGCGGACTCCTTTTGAGGTCACGAGACGGTCCACCTCAGCTTTGGTCAACCCAAGCAAGTCCCTAAATTTGTTTTTATATCCTTAAGAGCTAGGGGGTATAATTGGAACACCTTCTACGTCCCACCCTCCAACCGCAGCAATTTCTTCTGGAAAAGGGCAAATATCGCCTCTTGGGAAGGCAAATACGTGGAAGTTCGTGTCCCATTATTCAAGACATGCATCCAAAAAGGGCTCCACAACCTTCACTAGTTTCAAACTTATGATTGATCCCAAACTGAAAGCACCCGTATCGTGTTTCTCCACATTGTTGAATTCATTCGTCCACTCCTTAATGCGATTTTCAAAGGCTTCTATATTTTATTGGAAATTTAGAGAAGTTTATAAGAGATGTTATGTTATAGACGAAGACAAGAAAGAGAGAATTGTGAGAATAGAAGCTCATCTGAGGTCTCTATTTATACTATTCGCTGTTTCCTAATTTCAGCTGAGGACGGAACAGCTGGGGAAATGACGCAGCAGCTGTTGCGCCTCTTCGATGGATCGCAGCTCCTGTTGCGCCTCTTCCCATGTCCCTTTCCTCGTTTTGACGGTCATGGATCTTTCCTAAATCCGTTTTAGTTAAAATTTTGCTACTCCTATAGGGATTTAACTTGGTAATTCCGTGTAATTGCCTAACTTGTGTTTCCTAATCGATACGGGCGCTGTTCGAGGCAAAATCAACATTTTCCCCATATACGCACACTTACCCATTTTTTATTTTCTTTTTTCTTTTTGGGGAATCATTTTACTCATTAAGTTCAAAATATTATTAATACACTTAGACATTTCTTTTAAATTCTTTTTTTAGGGGACAGCCCTCCCAACCGTCCGGTCGCGTCATTTTTGTCCATTCTCGGACATTTTTTTCATTTTGTCCACTTTCGGACACTCGTTTTTTCGAAAACTTTTTTTTCTTTTTTCGCGCTTATTTAGGCCATCATATTTAAAGTTATTTCATTATATGCTTTGCTATGTGATTTTCTATGTGAATTTCGGCATCATGACGGCGTAAACCGTCACATGCCAAACCTGTTTTCTAAGCTAACCTGCAGATACAATAAACATCCAGCAGCAAAGGCACACAGGCCGTCATATATGCATCCAAAAGGGCAAAATGTACATCAAAGGACGGGCTCCTGGCCAAAATAACACCAAAAAGGAGGAAATGTACAAATGTACAACAAACAAGCAACCAACAAGCTAGCCCTGACGACCCCTCAGCTCAGCTACTGTCGCCTCAACAGCGGCGATCTCAGCATCTCTGGTCTAGAGCTCCCTCAACAAGCGGGGTGTCTCCTCCTAGGACTATGCCAGCTCACGCTCCTGCTACACAAAAGAAATGACTGGACATTTTACCTTACTTTCCTTCACAAGTTTGGAAGTAGTAAAGATAAGAAACAAGAAACGGGTACGAAAGGTTCATACCTGCCTCCCAGAGCTACCAGCAAGGGCCTCGATGGCTGTAGCTCGCAGCCGGTTGGCCATCCTCCACAACTCCATGTGCCTGGACGGTGCCACCATTATTTGAATACAGAAAAGGATCAAACAAATGCATTCATATGTAAATAAAACATCAAGTACAAAAGACAGCCAAAGTTGGGGGCTTACCCTCCTCACGATGTGCTGACACCCGTCCAAATCAACGTCAGTCACCGCCTCGTCGAAGTCACGGATCTCCGAGATCGTCGTCATGCCCGCCGCGTCAGTGTACCCCAGTGTCTCTGGAAAAGCTGGGGGCTCGGCGCCCGCCACCTCGATCTGCTGCAAGTTTACAACGGTTCATTATTTTGATGATCATTCATCATTTATCGATTTCATCAAAAACTACAAGTAAAGATGCTTACTACGATCGACCAGTACGACAACCTCTGGAGAACAAACTCCACGTACTCCGCACCAGGAAGAAAGAGAGTGTCACCACTCGCACCAGTGAGGTCTGTCGTCCTCTCACCCTTTGAAGGCTCCGTAAACATCGTCTGTGGAGGATCGATGGGAACCGTAAAAGAGATGCGGGAACACTGTCGAGCCAAACGCTCACCCAAGTACCACACAGGCCCCATGGGCGTCGTCGACAACAACCGAGTCGAACTCCGAGGATGGAGATCCTTAGCCGCGAAAGCAGGAGCTCCATTGTAGCTCTCCCAAGGCCAGGGCACCCACTAAAGCAAGAGGACGGGGGGTCATTCTTGTGATCGTTTCTAAATGAAGAAAGAAAAGATACAAATGAAAGTCAAGATACTTACGCTATCCAACTTCTGAGCATTCACGCCCCTCCTGGAGACGTCGTAAGAAGACCACCGACTCTTTCGACGGCACACGATCCAGTCCCTGACGATGGGGTAGTCTCTCGGAACGTCTGCCGCCCTCTTGGGCGCGAAACTAGGACAAGGGGTCATTCCTATTTTCTTCAACAAGCTACAAGACAACCACGATATTTTACTTCAGCGACGCTAATAACGCGTCGTTGTCGATTTATTCTCTTCAGCGATGCTAAGGACGCGTCGTTGTCGATTTATTCTATTCAGCGATGCTAAGGACGCGTCGTAGTCGATTTATTTTTCTTCAGCGGTGCCAAGGACGCGTCGTTGTTAATTCGATACTTTTTTATCTTTCTCCGCAGCGGTGACAAATGGCGCGCCGTTGTCGATCCCAGCGAGATTTTGCTTGAGGACAAAGACAGGCAGATTCCCACAGTCAACAATGTTTATTTTTCCCAGCGAGAGTTTTGCATGAGGACAAAGACATGTGAATTCTCCAGGTATGGTTTCTTCTTATGGCTGGCGAGCTTCCTTACGTAGTCGAATGGACTTTAAATGACTCTCCCCGATAGTCGAGAGACTCTAAAATGTTCCCGACGACAGGTCCTTGGCTCAGACCCCTTGAGCCGCCTCGCGTAGCCATAGTCGTCAGGTTGTAATCTTCGATTGACCTGATGGCTATACTTTGATTTTCGACTTGTCCAAGCCTCAGTCAAAGTGGGGACTCTGTAGATACCTCATTTTTGCACCTCCCGCCAGCCACCCAGTAATATTGGGGCACATGTTCGATAAGCGGAACGATTTTAAGACAATTCATAAGTTCATCGACAAGTTATAGCACAAACACTCGCGTCAACCTCATGGTCGTTATCTACGCACCGATACAGTCGTTTTGACAGTAATTAGAGTTCATTTGCAGTCCGGGTCAAAAACCGCTTCATTTTCTATAAACTGTTTAAAATGCCGAGTCGGAATGTTCTATAATTCTCTAGACAATTATTCCTAATTTAAATTAATATCTTTAAGGAATTATCTTCCGCATATTGTGTTTCAAGGAATAAGGAAGTGTATAACTACCGAAATTCCATAAAAACGCAGAAATCTTGCTTGTAGAGGAGGAAACCTCTGGGGAAATAACGCAGCAGGTGTTGCGCCTCTTCCAAGAGTTGCAGTGGCTGTTGCGCCTCTTCCCTAGCCCTCTTTACATGCTTTCCAGAATCTTTCCGTGATTTGTTTCCGTATCCGTGCCATACCTAAACTCCTTCGTGTGTTTAGTATAAATAGAGACTTTCGGCCTCCATATTTTGTACGCGAGTGTCCGCCCTTCTCTTCTCTCTTTGCATTATAAACCACGCTCTTCGCTTTCGACGCCTACGTGCTTGATCAATCGACCACGTAAGCTCATATCATACTAAGTCCCAATCACATTGCATAGACTGACCAATTTGACCAACTCCAACTAATCAACTTTTAAATCCTTTAACAAGGGCACTTTCATATTCGCATATTTGAGTCGAGCAATCATTAAACGATAACTTAGTCAATCTCATTTCGTCAAACATGTAAGTCTGAGGGTGTAAAAACCTATTTTATTTATTGTACCTTTATTGTAACACCCCCATTTATTCAGGAGCCTTTAGCTAGACATTCCCAAGTAAATAGGACTGTTACCATCTCGGTTTCCCGAGGTAGTGAATAACAAAGTACAACAATACCAAAGTACTTTAAATTATAACTTAGTTATTACATGTTTATTACAAATTTAACTAACAAAAACTTTATATAAAATAATTACTACTAACAGCGGAAATAAATAAAGTGATATAATTGTTCTATGTGATCTAGACTTCAACTATAGTCCAAGTAGAGCTCTCAACTCAATGCTCCCGAGTCAGCTAATCTTTAGTACCTGTCAAATCTGCTCCCCATAAAACGGTTCACCGCAGGTGTTCCCGAATACACAGTCAACTGCGAGGTTGAGTAAGAATAAATACTAACAACAAAAACATACGATAACAATCCAATTTCCTTTTTACTTTGGATAACCCCCTGACAACGTGCTCCATCCTTTTCTTAGCACACCTCCCTTAGCAACGTGCTCACATTACATCGTGCCAACTGAAAATGAAGTATCCACCATCCCAACCGAAGTTGAGGTATCCACCATCCCAACCGAAGTTGAGGTATCCACCATCCCAACCGAAGTTGAGGTATCCACCATCCCAGTATAAAACTGAGGTATCCAACACAAATGCCATGATCAACAACAATAGTAATCATCTCAGAACGAGTCTGAGGTATCTAATAATTACGACATGAGATAACCAATAACCACAATATAAACCAATAGCATATACTTCACATCTGATAATTCATCCAACAAACATTATCGAGTAAAAGTTGAGTAGGATTTATCCCTACCTGGCAAGCGATTCCAATTATGCAGCTTAAAAAATCCAAATAATTAAAGCAATCCGACCCGATTATAATTTCTTCACAAATCAACCTAATCAAAATATTATAATTATTCCATCAATTATTAATTATTAAATTCTATCTTTTTATAAATTATATCCATTATTTCAAATTAATAATGTATTATTATTATTGGCAAAGGGTTACGATATTAAAAAAACCCGATTCAAATCCGAGTCATCCAAACTTAACCAATTAAAACCCGATTATAAACAAATAGGATCACTCGTATCAAACCCACTCACCCGTGGAACACGTGAAAAAACAAAAGACACACTAATACATACTCACGAGACCACCGAGTTCAACGCCTTCCTTTAACCAACTTTTCACCGCACCCCTAGCCACCTTTAGTACCACCCAAGCCTGACACCTCCTAGCCCGCAACACCACGACTTCTGACGACTTCAAACCACCATCCCAACCGTCCCCTACAGTCTGCAAACTTACGCCCTAATAGCAACAACCACAACATACCAATTACCGAAAACCCGTCGTATACAAACCCCACGTTCAAGCTATTACCTACGACAACCACCACCACACCATAGACCACCACCATACCCAATAGCCACCAGTACACCTCCCTCACAGTCCATAAACACCTACACTCGACACCCAACAACAACAGCTAACAACAACTAACGCGACAATAATACTCCTCTGTTTTACGGTTTTACGAGCCACCACTGCCATAAAACACCATCACCGGCCACCACGACACACCCTAGGATCAGCCTAGGTACGACCCAACCACCAGCAATCACCACCACCCTACTGCCAGCAACTCACGGCATCATCAACAACAACCACTACAAAACATCTCCTTTTTTTGCGAAACACCGTCAACCACCGCACAAGAAACCACCTATAACCACCCATGACCACCCATGGTGATCGACTAACCAACATAAGTCGTCCCAACCCAGGTCCAGATCCAAACCAGTCACGAAAAGAGTTAAATATCGTATAACCATACAACCGCATACCCTCTTCAACCACCCTCGAAAACACCAGCAAACCACCCCCTTCCCGTCGGTCAATAGTGGTCCAACACGGTTCCCGTCACTCCCCGGTATCCCACGGTCAAGGTGACGGTCTTAGTTTGTCATACAGTTGCCTAATTAACAAGGCGAGTATGTTAAGAGGTGATTAAAAGTTACCTTGTGACGATCTTCTAGCTAGAATTTTCCTCTCTTTCCTCTTTAGATCTCCTTTGCTCTCTTCTTTATAAATTATTATGTCTATGATGGAATAAGGTTTATTATTTAGGTTATGTCTTCTATTTATAAGATATGTTTAGGAAGCAATTAGGAAATCTATTATTATTATTATTATTATTATTATTATTATTATTATTATTATTATTATTATTATTATTATTATTATTATTATTATTATTATTATTATTATTATTATTATTATTATTATTATTATTATTATTTTCCTTATAATCAATTATGTAAATTAGTATACTAACGCCATTATTAATCCATATTACACATGCCCAAGTCGACACTAGCAATAACCACGTCTTACCTTATTATTTAATTCGTTTAATTACCGTCTCAAAACAATTTTTATTATAAATACGATTATTACTAATTAATTAATTGTTTTAATTACATAAATTATTCACTTATCAACTTTTATAATTACGGGGTATTACATTCTTCCCTCCTTGAAAAGAACTTCATCGCCGAAGTTCACCACACCACTCAACACAAATGTCAAAACAAAGTCTTTCTCCATACGAAATGCAGTAAAAGATAGCGGGTATTACATTCTACCTCCCTTAAAAGAAACTTCGTCCCGAAGTTTAGCCAAAACACCAACAACCGAAATCACCACAGACGGTTCATCCATATACAACTCAACTTGAGTTCTCAATTAATCAACTCAACAATTATAAACCTAACTCCCTATCATAACTCAACTCAACAACAATTAATCAACTCAATAAACCATGCTCAACTCAACTTCTCAACCACTCAACAATATTTCAGCTAAATGCAAATAAAATCAATTAAAACATAATTAAAATCATCAAATACAGAGTGTCACATTCTATCCCCCTAAAAAAAGGGTTACGTCCCCGTAACCAACTAAAATGAACAAAACTTACTACCACAAGCAACTATAACCAACCATTGACATAACTATTCCCTCTTTACTTATGTTATCATGCCAACAATGTTATCAACAAAAATGTTCATTCTACCACTTGTCAAGACACATATCAAATGAGCATGCGACTATCATCATATAAGAATGCTAGGAGATCATATTACAGGCTCAGAAAATGATAAAACAATTGTATTAAAACTTGTTGAAAAACTTGCATTTCTTGTAGAAACCAAAATCAGGCTGTAATTTCAAAATTTTACCCATAATTAACCGCTTAACTATTACTTGAGTTGTTATACTTTTTAGAGAATATAGAGAGTAAAAAATCGTAAAAAAAAACAATCAAGTGCAAAGCTCATAAGGTCGATTTATAAAGAATTTTACAACCTAGTTGGTCCAAGCAGAAATTTAATAGCAGATTGTCAGAAACTTGGGTCATCTTACAAAAATCACTATTAAACATTGGAACAGTAAAAATTTTCATGGCTCATTAATTTGAAAACCTAGATGACTCTTCTAATCTGTGGAGTTGGAATTACTCAAAAAATTTGAACACAATTTGAATGAGAGATTTTACAAATCCGTTGGTCGAAACCTAACTGCGCATGAACTTTTTGACCACTGACTAATAAAATATTTATTTCTCCTAAACTGTATATCTTATAAGCATGAGACCAACGCTAAATGAAAGCTAACTCAAAAGGCTATCACTCCTAAAACTTTCGTCTCCGAATGAATTACAGGCAACTAATGGCAACTAAAACAATCAAGGCTAAATTTATGAGATTTCTTACTTACAACACTAGTATACCTCCGACTAATCCAATTGTCCACCATAACTAACATAACTCAAATTCATACTCCACCTATTCTTATTGCATCACATATTGATTTACATGGCTTAGGGATCATACAACCGCATATCACTAGACATGATGCTAAAATTTCATTCAACTTTCACATTTGGTCAACTAATACACCGAAATTTGCAACTTTCTCATATTTATTGAATAACATGTCAATATAAATCATGTATTTCATAATTTTCATGCAATATCCACATATACATGCATCAATACTTAACAATAACAAGCTATTCTCATGAGTGCCCATTTTTGTTCAATCAATTCATTCATTTCATCACATTCCTCATAAACATTCCCATCTTGGGTCACAATTACCCACTCTTGCAACACAATTCACATTCTATTCTCCTTTGAAACAGAGTTATGACCTCATACCCGTCACAACATTACTAACACTAAACATTAGGAAAACAATAAACTAATTTCCCACTCATCATTAACGCTCAAGGGAAACCGGTTCAAAACTGAGAGGGCCATGATACGAATTAGGCGCACTTTCCTAACCGTACTAAGAGGGGCTCCTAACAGTTCCTACCCAGGGTTCATTTTATTAGACACAACCTATATTCATTTATTGTTCATTGGTTAAGCCTGATGATCGTTTTGCTCTGATACCACTTTGTAACACCCCCACTTATTCAGGAGCCTTTAGCTAGACACTCCCAAGTAATAGGACTGTTACCATACAACAATACCAAATTACTTTAAATTATAACTTCGTGATTATGTTTATTACAAATTTAACAAACTAAAACTTAATATAAAATAATTACAACCCGCAGCGGAAATAAATAAAGTGATATAATTGTTCTATGTGATCTAGACTTCAACTATGGTCCAAGTCGAGCTCTCATCTCAATGCTCCCGAGTCAGCTAATCTTTAGTACCTGCCAAATATGCTCCCCATAAAACGGTTCACCGCAGGTGTTCACGAATACACAGTCAACCGCGAGGTTGAGTAGGAATAAATACTAACAACAAAAACATACGATAACAATCTAATTTCCTTTTTACTTTGCACAACCCCCTGACAACGTGCTCCATCCTTTTCTTAGCACACCTCCCTTAACAACGTGCTCACATTACATCATTCCAACCGAAGTTGAAGTATCCATCAACCCAACCGAAGTTGAGGTATCCACCATCCCAACCGAAGTTGAGGTATCCACCATCCCAGTATAAAACTAAGGTATCCAACATAAATGCCATGATCAACAACAATAGTAATCATCTCAGAACGAGTCTGAGGTATCCAATAATTACGACATGAGATAACCAATAACCACAATATAAACCAATGGCATATACTTCACATCTGATAATTCATCCAACAAACATTATCGAGTAAAAGTTGAGTAGGATTTATCCCTACCTGGCAAGCGATTCCAATTATGCAGCTTAAGAAATCCAAATAATTAAAGCAATCCGACCCGATTATAATTTCTTCACAAATCAACCTAATCAAAATATTATAATTATTCCATCAATTATTAATTATTACATTCTATCTTTTTATAAATTATATCCATTATTTCAAATTAATAATTTATTATTATTATTGGCAAAGGGTTACGATATTAAAAAAACCCGATTCAAACCCGAGTCATCCAAACTTAACCAATTAAAACCCGATTATAAACAAATAGGATCACTCATATCAAACCCACTCACCCGTGGAACACGTGAAAAACAAAAGACACACTAATACATACTCACGAGACCTCCGAGTTCAACGCCTTTCTTTAACCAACTTTTCACCGCACCCCTAGCCACCTTTAGTACCACCCAAGCCTGCCACCTCCTAGCCTGCAACACTACAACTTCCGACGACTTCAAACCACCATCTCAACCGTCCCCCACAGTCTGCAAAATTACGCCATTATAGCAACAACCACAACATACCTATTACCGAAAACCCGTCGTATACAAACCCCACGTTCAAGCTATTACCTACGACAACCACCACCACACCACAGACCACCACCATACCCAATAGCCACCAGTAAACCTCCCTCATAGCCCACAAACACCTACACTCGACACCCAACAACAACAGCTAACAACAACTAACCCGACAATAATACTCCTCTGTTTTACGGTTTTTCGAGCCACCACTGCCATAAAACTCCATCACCGGCCACCACGACACACCCTAGGATCAGCCTAGGTACGACCCAACCACCAGCAGTCACCACCATCCTACTCTCAGTAACTCACGGCATCATCAACAACAACCACTACAAAACATCCCCTCTTTTCGCGAAATACCGTCAACCACCGCACAAGAAACCACCTATAACCACCCATGACCACCCATGGTGATCGACTAACCACCATATGTCTTCCCAACCCAGGTCCAGGTCCAAACCAGTCACGAAAAGGGTTAAAATCCGTATAACCATACAACTGCATACCCTCTTCAACCACCCTCGAAAACACCAGCAAACCACCCCCTTCCCGCCAGTCAATAATGGTCCAACACGGTTCCCGTCACTCCCTGGTATCCCACGGTCAAGGTGACGGTCTTAGATTGTCACACGGTTGTCTAATTAACAAGTTATATTCGTCTTAAGGCGAGTATGTTAAGAGGTGATTAAAAGTTACCTTGTGACGATCTTCTAGCTAGAATTTTCCTCTCTTTCCTCTTTAGATCTCCTTTGCTCTCTTCTTTATCAATTATTATGTCTATGATGGAATAAGGTTTATTTTTTAGGTTATGTCTTCTATTTATAAGATATGTTTAGGAAGCAATTAGGAAACCTATTATTATTATTATTATTATTATTATTATTATTATTATTATTATTATTATTATTATTATTATTATTATTATTATTATTATTATTATTAAACCAATATTATTTTCCTTATAATCAATTATGTAAATTAGTATACTAACGCCATTATTAATCCATATTACACATGCCCAAGTCGACACTACCAATAACCACGTCTTACCTTATTATTTAATTCGTTTAATTACCGTCTCACAACAATTTTTATTATAAATACGATTATTACTAATTAATTAATTGTTTGAATTACATAAATTATTCACTTATCAACCTTTATAATTACGGGGTATTACAATCTTCCCTCCTTGAAAAGAACTTCGTCCCCGAAGTTCACCACACCACTCAACATAAATCACAAAACAAAGTCTTTCTCCCAACGAAATGCAGCAAAAGATAGCGGGTATTACATTTATTTTGTATCAAAACTGACTTAAAAACC
Organism: Silene latifolia; assembly: GCF_048544455.1. Lineage (NCBI taxonomy): Eukaryota > Viridiplantae > Streptophyta > Magnoliopsida > Caryophyllales > Caryophyllaceae > Silene > Silene latifolia. The sequence continues at coordinate 67,602,973 of NC_133527.1, read as the reverse complement.
ATTCTTTAAAACCGTATTTGAAAAACATGGGCTATCTGGCGTCGAGAAGAAACGCAGCGAGTTTGCCTCTTGAAGAGTCGCAGACATACATCTTTGCGACTCTTCCCAGCCGCCGCCATTTCTCGCTGCTCTTCTTCTTCTTCCTCGAACTTCTGCAATTTTCCACTTTCTCTTATTTCTTTTATTTCTTTTATTCGAATCTATACATAAATCATGTTTTTTATTAATCCTTTCAAATTATAAAGTTTAATCGACTTAAATCCCTTATAATCAATATTTGCGGGTTTTCATCTTCTATTTCAAACCCGAATTTTAGAGGTTTGATTCGTTCATATCGATTCTCAGGAATTCAGCTTTTGTATATATTTTCCTTTGTTAAATTTCAATTTATTTAATTCAATTTCGTTTTCGAGTTCAAAGTTTGTTCCTTTGTTAAATCCGACAGGAGTTCGTCATAACTATGTAAACCGCTATAAATTCTCATCTTTAATTCGTTTTATGATAATATAGTATGCATGTAATCGGTTAAATCACTTCAACTTGAGTCTAAATATCAACAATCGATCTTAAATTACCAATGAACGATAACAATCCGCATTTCTAACTTCACATCCAGAGTCCAACTCAAGAACAGACGCAAGAAGTGCTGCGCCTCTTCCAAGGGAAGCCGGAGATGCTGCGCCTGTTCTGGGTTGGCTTCTGTCCCTGAACTTTTTCTCGCGTTGACGTAGCTTCTAATGAGGTTTTAATAGACTATTATCCTTATTATCACTACTAACTCGACATATTTTCATATTTTAATTATTTCAATTCCTTAAACTCTTTTATTTATTTTCTTTTATTTTCAAATCCTTTTTTCAAGCGTATTTGTGATGTAAATTCAATTATCCTTGTAATTTTAATTATTGTAATTTATTATAGTTTATCAATCGCTTTTGTATGATTTTATTGTATGTCTTTCACATGTATTTAATCTAACATCTACTTTGACCACAATTGTTTGTTAAATTACGTGTTAACCGACTTAGTTTAATTCACATGCTAGGATTACTCCACTGTTTGTTGCATCGCATGCATATAATCGACGACATATCAACTATGAACGATTTCCCTAATTATTAGTAGAGGCCGCTATCGAGGCGGGCGGGATTAGCTGTTCGATTAAAGATCTTCCTAATACGTACCCTCAACCCTTACTCTAGATCTCTGTGAACATCCGTGTCCATTGGCATCCACGAGAGTCACTCTAGACATAGAATGCTAAGAGTAACGAGTTCTTAGTGTCTATGTCATTACTTTGTGTCTTGACATGACGCGAGATATTCGAACGGTTCCAATTTCCCATAAAAATTGGTGGGGACTCCACAAATGCAGGCTCATTCAAAAGCCAGCCCTTCCGCGCGCGCCGCGGGTGGCCCATGTCCACAGAATTTAATCCTTGCTTCATGATCTTGGACGAGATTCCTAGTGTTAGACTTGCTTCGTGATCTCGTCTAAGTCATATCATTGTTTAGTTCCTTGTTTTCGTGTCCATTTCAGTCACAAATACAATTTGATTTCGAGTCCAATTCTGTCCAAAATCGAGTCCTTTGCGTTTTACTTCAAATTGGTACCAAGAGCCAGGTTATAACACAATTCCATCTTGCTTTAGTCTTGGGTTAAGGCTTTGTGAGATTATTATTTATCCGTAACTACATCAAAAATACAAAAACAACCCAATGAGTGAAGAGAGTTTATCAAAGCTTTGGTTTATTTCCTGAAAAATCAATTTTACTTAAGTTGTTGTCATTCTGATTTTTCATGGGGAAATCAGTAGCTATTGGTGTTGTACCCTATGTTCCATGCTCAAAGATGACTCCTTGTGATCTTGGTTCCATTTCCAAGTCATTCGAAGCAGCTATGGTGAAGTTGCAAGCCCTAACAAAAGGGTATGAAGGTGATGTGCATACAAGGAGTGAAACAAGCACCCATGGGATTCCAAGGGAACCAAAACCTCCTAATTTGTACCAAGGAGAACACCTTCTGCCCTATGAGTGTTCTAAGTCCTCTCTTACCCTTAGAGGCAAAGGTAACACACCATTACTTCCTTCTTTTAATGGTGAAAACAGTAGAGCATTTGTGTCTTGGTTATTTGATGTTGAATGCTATTTCGAGAACAAGTGTTTTTCTGATTCAAGGAAGTGTGAAATGGTTGTGTCTTGTTTAAAGGGTGTTGCTTTGTTGTGGTATAATACCCTTAATTTTTCAAGGAGGGTGGAAGGGAAGGGTAAACTTAGGTCATGGTTTAAACTTGAAAGGAACATGAGACTAAAGTTTCTACCTTGCTCTACCATGAATGATTTATGGGCTGAACTTAAGATCCTTAAAAAAAACTCCTTAAGTGTTATTGAATATGCTAAGTTGTTTGTGGAGTTACACTTTATGTGTGACAAAGAAGTGGATTTTGTCCAAGAGGGAATCAGATTTTATTTTGGCTTGAAATCTGAAATTGCTAGGAGAATTAACTTGAAAATGATGCACTCATATGGTCAATTGCTTGAGTTGGCTTTGTACGTTGAGGATAGCTTAGGAAGTCCTAAAAATAGTGAGCTCTTAGCTAAGGGGGACAGATTAGAGGCCATCAAAACAAATGGGAAGGAGGAAGAGGTAAAATCTGAAATGCAAAAAGAAGAAGGTGTATGCTTGGTCTCTCTTGAGTCTAAGGCGAAGGATGTTCATGCTTCTAAGAGGCATGATTTAGGTAATGTCCTTACACCACAAAAGAAGGAGGAACCAGCACCTACACACTCTACACAAGTCCTTGTTGAGAAAGAACATGAACCTGAACTTGTTGCTTGCTCAAGCGTCTACTTGAGTCCATTAGAGCTATCCATTAACAAGAAGTTGCAGCAACCTCTAAGTCTTAAGATGGATAGTTTCCTAAGATCCTTTGAGGGTGAGATATGTTGGGATTCAAGCAAGGGTAGGGCACGAGGGAAGTCTTGGGTTGTTCCTTACTCAAGTGTTCCAAATTTAACCTCCTACACCAGCCATGGCTTTTTCTTCAAAGCCAACATCTTGGAAGGTATAACTGGTCACAAATCAGCTCCTCACTTTCATTTTTATATGTTGATAAGGTTACAAGTCAGTCTTGTTCAGTTGGGTGCAATTTCATACATGTTAGTCAAGGAATCCAAGCATAGGAATGCTAACATGTCTAAACTGTTTTGGAGTAATGAGTTGGATCATTTTGAGAAGTTTAAAGGTTTGAAATATATTTATTGGGTGTAATTGATGCTTCTAAGTAGAATTACTGTTTTTGAGATTATCATTCTTGTTTTCTCAAGGCCTAAGGGCTTTTATTTGCTTTTTATTCCGTCATTTAATTATCATCTCATGTTTGTTAATATGTTTCGTAACTATGATGCTTATGATATTTAAGTGTTGTTTATAATAAATAGCATGTTAATCATATGCTTGTTTTTCAACTTATGACGATGAGATGTTAATTAGAAAAATTTTATGTTTTAATTATAAAATGAATCAACTTGCTTTTAAATTGATTAAAATGAAATTTAAATTAGTTTATTTGTATTCACATGTTTGATGACTAGTTTTTTTATTTTAGCTATGAAATAGTTAGAATTAAATCGCATGTTAATGTGTTTTAATCGATTTATGATGCATGTATGTTTATTTGTATCGTTATCGTTGTTAAATTGCTACTTGGCCAAATTAATATGTAGTAATAATGTTAAAAGAATTAGACATTCAATAGGTCATACAAAACCCGACATAGGACGATTTAAATGAATTTCTTTAAAGAATTTAATGAATTCATCTCATCGTATGAAAATTTCTCGCTAGTTGAATTGCGCATGCTTAGCATCCGATTCATGACACTCGATGACTACTATAGTTAATATTGACCTCCCCTTTGGCCGTGTGTTTGGCCGTGCGATGCCTCGGCATTCGTGCCGCTTTTCGGTTCGGTTTTGTTTTGTTTAATTATTGCGGTTTATTTCAATTGTTATTGTTATTTAATCGTTGTAATTATTTCATCATAATTTTAAGTAATGTAATTTGTACTTTACATGTGGGTCAAGTTAGTCCTTTATTTTGTAAAATCTTTGCTTTAGTTAGTTAAATTGAAGTATTTAGTTAATTAAATCGAAGCGAGAGTGCAAAACGATGATGAGGCTAATGATGAAGTCCATGTGAGACGTGGCCTCATCATATGGCAAGTATTTCAAGACGCCTAAGCAGGCCAGATCGTGTCGTGATTCATGTATCATGTTTAGCAAATGTATTTAGATCGAGTTGTATCTTTAACTCAATTATTTGTACATCGAGTCGACGAGAATCGTCTGGGTTGTAATAGGTAGTGCCCCAATTGCTTTTCTTCCCCAAAGCCATGTTTGTGATGCTTGTTAGCAATAGCTCAAATCAACCTCATGTTGGAGTATGTGTCCTCAAAAATAGTGTGACCACAAGTTTAAATCTCATGATAAGAATACGTAAGGGATGAGTCATTTATATAGTTAATTGATCAACATTAATCAGTAATGATTGTGAAGAGTCTATCGATCCAAAATACTCGGGGGGGGGGGGGGGTGAATTGGGGATTAAAACGTTTACCTACGTATAATTAATTATTTAAAGTTTATTGGTTAAACTTTAGCTAATTAACTAATTAACAAATTAAAAGTAAAGCAAATAAACGAAAGAAAAAGAGACACACGGATTTTTGAAGTGGTTCAGTTTCACAAGTTGAAACCTACGTCTATTATTCTCGATTAATAAATTTAGTACATTTCTACGGAATACAAATTTACTAACCCAACTCGTACAACTAACTCTAGTTGTAACTCAATGAGTACCGTTAAATACTCGAGTCACTAATTTACGCTAATAAGAAAGCACTAATGATTCTTGCAAAGGTTCACGTTAATGAACAAGTAAGAAATCGATTGAGCACTATTATCCTATAACGATAAATAACAAACGAACATACGAGTTTATAAACACACGACCTTTTTTGAAAGTTGCAAAATCGGTTTTCTTGCTTTTGAAACATACGGTTTTACTCTTGAAAATAAAAACAATTTTATGCTTGAAGGTCTCTAATTTAAAAGTTGCAAGATGTAAAGTATTTATAGTGAAGGATGAAGCATGCCTCACGGTTTAGTCAAAAAAACCTAGTGGCCAAAATAAAGATATGCAAATCATATCTTATAATATTTCTTTCCTCAAAAACCCTAAGAGATAATAAAAGATATTCCAAAAGATAGAATAATAGCGTTAAACTCCTTGTTCCAAGGTTTAAGCGCGAGACTTTTTTTCAAACGTCATGGCGAGCGTCGTTGTTAGGGAATTTAATCGCTAGCAGTTTTCCCCGTTTTACTTTATAAGAATGGGATTCTAAAATTAAATTTTCCAGTTTATTGGTGGCCCTGGCTTTTTTGGAAGAAAGGCGCGAAGCCCTTCATATGCACATCACAGATTGAAAGGTTGATTTGAACTTTTTGCATCGGACGAGTTAGGTCTCAGAGGAAAACCAGCAGGAAATCTCCTATTTAGGCTTGGGGCTGGACCAGAGGAAGAAGAAGTTGAAGCTTTAGCCACAGCCACAAAAGGAGTTTCAGCTACTCGAACGCATGTGAAGAGAGAGAGTTTTTCATATTCTAATTAGACAGCTCGAAACAAAAGTTCGGCTAGTGAGTTTAAATCCCATTGTGCTGTGCGGTTAAAATACCCTTGGTTGGCTCGAAATAGCCTTGTCCATGTCCATTGCTTGGTTTAAGACCCTGTCTGAGATACGGCTATTGCATTTTAATGCTAAAACCAGGCTGCACTAAGTTTCCATTGAAATTCTTCTTGCTATACCCGTTGCGTGTGTGTACTGACGCCAGTGATTCTCTGAACCTTTTGTGCCATGCCATGCTTTACAACAAATAGACTGGACTACTAGGAGGCGCGCTAATCTCTCCCAATCGCCCATATAAACATAATCCCATATATGCGCCTTCATTCACTTCATATGGTATGGAGTCTTGAAGTCAGACAAAGTAAACGAAGCAAGCTACAGGGGAAAGCCTCCGTCTTCCCGGTGGGGCCTATCGAGCATAAATAGGGATTCAGGAAACGGCAAGCCGAGCTTTCGGCAACACCAAATCCTTCTAGAGCCCAAACTTCCATAAATTATCCTTCTATTATCTTTTCCAAAAATCTTAAGATATGATAAGATTTCCATAATGAAAATATTTATATCATAAACCACCATATCAAGTTAAGTATAAAATATATAATAAGATAATTCTAGAGAATAAGATCTTATTAAAGAAAAATCTTTTACACCTTAGGTTGCACGAACAACATAGCCCATAAGCCTCGTTTTTCGTGTCAACCCTAGCTCGAATTAGGTTTAGATATTTAGGGTTTAGGAGTATGCTATATTAAAACCCTAATTAGTAATAGGTCTCAACTCATAAGTTGATCCAATACAATTACTAATTACATGTTTTAATCATAAATCCACACTTCGTATTAAACCGGGCTTACTAGATAAATTCTTTTGCTAGAACATTTAAAAGTGATAAAAACATTTTTCAAAAACTATTTTGAAAACATTTTAAGTCGTGTAGTATAAACTCAACATCTCAATGTTATAGTGGAAGAGCTATAACATTGAACTCTTTTACTAGTAATGTTATAGCTGCCAAGCTATAACTTTACCAGTGCAAGAAATTCACTCTTAGCTATCATTATGAGACAATCACCTATACTATTCTAATCTTCTTAGGAGATCTTCGGGTATAGGCTACTTCATCATCTAAGCTTGATTAATCTTTAGACAAACTTCATCTTCTCATAATGCTTGAATAATTCTTTCATAATCTTGATCTTTGATTGAGGTTTGATCACGATATACTTCCATCACAAAGCTTCTGAATTGCATGTAATGAATAGGTCCAATCTAAAAGACTAAACAAACAATTACGCGCAACGAGTATATAAAATTGATGCACTAGAAGATGCCGAGGAGGTCACGGTTGGGCCAACTGATGAACATGCGCTGGTTGCTACTAATTCTCGAGTGGTAGATTACTTGGGCTCGCATTCCCAAGTCCAGGGAGTCGGAGTTTTATTTGTTGGGGATCCGAGTTGAGTTAGGCGTGTGGAGTTGAAGCAGGGAGCTAATTGTTTATTTCCAATTCCGTTATTTCCTTATTTCCTATTCTGTTATTTCCTTAATCTCGTTTTAGGATATTTTATTTACTGCTATTTTCTTTTAAGCAAGAATAATATCTCTTAGGAGATACTAGGTCAAGTTTATTAGTTTATTTGTAAGCCTATATAAGGCGTGACAGGCTGCTGCGTTTTGGTTCATTCATCGATTAATAAAAACTCAGAAAATCCGATCAAGTTTGATCACCAAACCCTAGATTTGAGAACGTACTTCAAGTCTTTCGCGATTGTTGTTCGGGCTCCGAACTCCTTCGTTATTAGCTGCGAATTCAGGTCGAATCTCAAGGCTAAATATCCCTTTCTTGTTTCGTGATTGTACTGTTCATTCGTGTTACTGTTCACCGTCATACTATTCATCGTTAGTGTTCACCCGTCACTATTCATTTGTTACTGTTCACTCGTTGCTTCCTTAGTATTGCTGCTGTTTTTTGCGTCATAAAATCACAAAAACAAGCCTTTTGTTTTCGCTATTCTGTTTTTGTTAGTTGCTGAAATTCGAGTCTTAAATCATCACATTTAATTTGTTAATTGCTTCCGCATTTTATATCATTTGTGGTAATCAGAGCAAGGACGATGGGAGACGACGCCAATCTATTGCAGTAATTGCGTGAATTGTTGCGCGCAAACCCTGACTTAGGGACTTGCAATTTTGGTAGTGCTAGGCGTTTTGATAGTGCAAGGCCTGTGGATGAATTTAATATCACAGAGTTACTAGAATTCCATGGTAATACAGACCCAAAGGTGTACCTTGAATGGGAACGGAACATAGAGAGGATGTTCGAGTTCAAGGATGTTCCTGATGAGAAACGTTGCAAGTTCACTATTTTGAAATTGGTGAAGTATCCGTCGTTGTGGTTTGAGAATCTTAAGGCCATACGAGCGAGGGATGGCAAGGATAAACTGAAATCTTGGGATGCCCTAAAACGAAAACTCAGAAAGAGGTATGTTACGAGAAGCCATAAAATCGATCTTTATAGAAAAATTGCTGAATTGAGCCAAGGGAGTTTGTCAATTGTCGATTACATTACTGAATTTGAAAAACTCTCTTTGATGAGTGAAATGGATGAATTAGAGGAACAAAAATGGCTAGGTTTTGTAGGGGGCTGAACAAGAACATCGCTTTCATGGTGGATTTACAGAGTTATGATTCGTTTGATAAGCTATGTCAATTATATTTGAAGGTTGAAAGACAGAATAAAGTGAGTCGTTCTAGCACAAGTTTCACCCCGAAAAATAATGCGTGGTCTAAACCCGAGGGAGCTAGGTCTGGTGGTTCCGTGTCTACAGTAGTCACGCCTGCCCCCACCCAAACCGCTCATTCGTGACAAACCAGAGGCGAGTGGCAAAGAGAAAGACCTGGGCAAGGTCCATTATTTCAAATGTCAAGGGTTTGGTCACTTCCGAAGTGATTGCCCTAATAAAAGGATTGTTACTCTACGAGAAGCCATGGATTTGCGTGATGAGCTATCATATGAATTGGCTGTTTAGGAGGAGAGATTGTTTGTGTTGAACGAAGAGGAGGAGGCCGAGAATGAGGAGTTATCTTATGAAGCTCCTACATATGATACTTTGGTCTTACGACGTATGTTGCACTCTGAGGTTGAACCGGTAGTTGTAGAGCAACGAGATCAGATTTTTCACACAAAATGTCAGTTTGGTGATAAGTGGTGTAGCGTAATTGTTGATGGTGGGAGTTGCACCAATGTTGCTGCTACGGAGTTGATTGAAAAGCTTGTTCTCGTGACTACACCGAATCGAAAGCCCTATACTTTGCATTGGCTTGATGACGGTAGTAAAGTGAAGGTTTCGAAATAGGCCCTAGTGAATTTTAGAATGGGTTCTTACAAGGATGAGGTTTTATGCGATGTTATACCTATGGATGCGTGACATTTGCTTTTGGGACAACCTTGGCAATTTGATAAGGATGTAACGCGCCATGAGAGCAGCAACGAGTACACTTTGTTCTCTGATGGTAAGAAGGTAACATTGAAGCCTATGACCCCGAAGGCTATTCGTTCCATGTATTCGGGCAGAGGCAAGAAGCCAAGTTTAACCATGTTTGCGAATGAAAGAGAGGTTGAGCAGGTGCTCGACAATGGTGGGTGTGTTTATGCGCTCATAGCCTTAAATCAACTCCAACCACAAGTAAGTGAGCACGGTGCTATCAACGAGTTGCTTCTTGAATTTGCATATGTATTCCCGGATGATTGGCCTTCCGGTTTGCCGCCAATAAGAGGAATTGAGCATCAAATCGACTTGATTCTAGGAGCTCCATTACCTAATAAGGCTGCTTATCGAAGTAATCCCGAGGAAACTAAGGAGATGTAGCCCCAAATTGACGCATTGATGGAGCGTGGTTATGTGCGTGAGAGCTTATGTCTGTGTGCTATTCCGGTCTTGTTAGTTCCCAAGAAAGATGGTTCGCGGTGAATGTGCATCGATAGTAGGGTTATCAATAACATAACCAATAAGTATCGATTTCCCATCCCGAGACTTGATGATATGTTAGATGAGCTTCATGGTTCAATGGTATTCTCGAAAATTGATTTGCGAAGCTGATACCATCATATTAGAATGAAGGAAGGAGATGAATGGAAAACTGCGTTCAAGACCAAGCACGGCATGTACGAGTGGTTGGTTATGCCTTTCAGGCTCACGAATGCACCTAGCACCTTCATGAGACTAATGAATGAGGTACTCAAACCTTTTCTTGGCAAATTCGTTGTTGTTTATTTAGATGATATACTAGTGTACAGTAGAAGCATAGATGAGCATTTGCGTTATCTAAGGTTTGTTTTTGAGGTATTAAGGGCTCAAAAATTATATGGCAAAATCGAGAAGTGCTCATTTCTGGTCGATGAAGTTGTATTTCTTGGCTATGTCGTTTCTAAGCATGGGCTGTCCGTGGATAAGACTAAGGTAGATGCTATTCGTTCTTGGCTAATACCTACAACTGTAACCGAGGTACTTTTATTCTATGGGTTGGCTTCATTTTATCGCCGTTTTATTTGGGATTTTAGTACCATTATGAGTCCTATTACTGAGTGCTTGAAGAAGGGCTCGTTCGTTTGGGGTACAATAGCCCAACGAGCTTTCGAGTTGATTAAATAGAAACTATGTGATGCACCGATTCTTGCACTTCCTGATTTTGCAAAACTATTTGAAGTTGAGTGCGATGCTAGTGGTGTCGGAATAGGGGCTGTTCTTGTCTAAGAAAAGCGTCCCATAGCCTATTGCTCAGAGAAATTGGGTGGAGCTCGCTGTAATTATTCAACATACGACAAGGAATTATATGCTATTGTTCGAGCCTTGGATCATTGGAGCCATTATTTGAGGCCGAATCATTTTATATTGCATTCTGATCATGAAACTCTGAAATACATTAACGGGCCGCAAAAACTTAATCCGCGACATGCTAAATGGGTCGAGTTTCTTCAATCGTTTCATTTCTCATCCAAGTACAAGGAGGGTAAAAGCGACGTGGTAGCTGATGCCTTATCTCGCAGGTATGCATTACTTACAACTCTTGGAGTAAGGCTACTTGGTTTCGAGATGTTGACAGAAAATTACCCAAGCGATGCTGATTTTGGCGAGATTTTTAATGAATGTGCTGCTGGTTCATTCAAGGATTACATACTGCAAGACGGGTTTCTCTTCAAGGGAAATCGTTTATGTGTTCCTAAGCATCCAGTTAGAGAATTGTTGGTTAGAGAGGCTCATGGTGGCGGCATTGCTGGTCATTTCGGTACTCAAAAGACGCTCGAAATCTTACACGAGCATTTTTATTGGCCGAAGATGTTGGGTGATATACAGAATTTGTTGAGCAAGTGCGCTACTTGTCATCTCGCAAAGAGTAAGTTCAAGTCGGGTTTATATCAGCCCTTACCAGTTCCTAATCGGCCTTGGGAGGATGTATCAATCGATTTTATCGTCGCTTTGCCAAGAACACAACGAGGTAAGGATGCTATAATGGTTGTGGTTGATCGCTTTTCGAAGATGGCACATTTTATACCATGTCACAAGACCGATGATGCTGCGAATGTGGTTGATTTGTATTTCCGAGAAATAGTGCGTTTACATGGTGTCCCAAAAAACAATTGTGTCCGATCGAGACTCGAAATTCTTAAGCTATTTCTAGAACACTTTGTGGAGGAAATTGGGTACGAAGTTGCTGTTTAGTACCTCGCATCATCCCCAAACCGATGGGTAAACCGAGGTTACTAATCGTACTTTGGGCACTATACTTCGTGGGTTGGTTAGCAAGACACAAAAAGGATTGGGATGTGAAGCTAGCTCATGCCGAGTTTGCATACAACCGTACTCCAACCATAGCCACGAAGCACTCTCCTTTTGAAGTAGTATATGGCGTTAATCCGTACCTGCCCATAGACTTGATTCCGCTTCCTGGTGATTAGTTAGTGCACAAGGATGCTGAATCGAAGCTTATATCGATGTTGGAGCTACATGAGCAGGTTAAAAAGCGAATTGAGGCGGTAAATGAGGCTTACAAGAAAAGATCGAACAAAAACCGTAAGACTAGACTGTAATACTACGAATGTCTGAGTTATTGTTGTGATACTTTGTGATAAGATAATGGATCATTGTGTTGGATGGTGCTTAGTTGTGAGGATGTTATAAGTGATGTGGTAGTATTTGTGGGCGAACTTCGGGACGAAGTTCATTTTAAGGAGGGAAGATTGTAACACCGCGTAACTTGATAAGCATTTACATGAATAATTTATATAATTCGAATAATTAATTGAAAGGGGATTTATATTAATAATTGCAAATAAGACAATTATTAATAATAAAATAATAGATGAGTCGGGTAATATTGACCAAGGGGTTGACTAACACATGATAAAGGAGTTGGACTCGGGAATTTTAACAGTACTAATAATAAAATAATTTATAATAGTAATAGTATATGACATAGTTTCCTAATATCGCTCTATAAGACCTACCTTATCACTATAAATAAATGGTAATCCTCAACAATAGTCTTCTTTATTATTCATAATAATTCACAAAAGAAAGAGAGGGAGAATAAGGAGGAGAATAGCAAGGAATTTATCGTCTTTTATCGTCTCAAGGTAATATCTTAAGACCGTCTCATGTATACATGTTCACCTTCTTATAACTCGTATTATAGACTATCCTGGGACCTAACCCAACCATGAACTTGACCATTTACCACCACAGTATGACTAGACTCACCGTTGACCACCGTTGACCGACAGGAGAGGGGGAAAAATAGGAAGTTTCATGGGTGGTTACAAAAGGTAATCGGGTAATTAAATTTGTATAATTGAATCTTTAATCGCGACGATTGTTACCTGGGTTAGGGTTAATAGGTTGTGGGTGGTGGAGTCGTTCATGTTGGTGGTGTTTGGGTGGTCAAAGGCCGCGTCTTGTGTCGAGGTGGTCGGATTTCGGGAAAAACGAGGGAGTTTTGGAGGATTGTGTCAAACCGTCTTAAGACGATGGTTGTCATTGTTGTGGTTGCGCCGGGGGTAAGTGGGCACCACCAATGGAATCACCGTAGACCAAGGAAGGCAATGGTTGTGTCCAGTGGAGGTTTAGGGTCCAGTGTTGGTCGTGGTGTGGTGTTTTATACACGGTGGTTGGGTGTCGTAAAACAGGGGATTAACCCCTGTTCTAGGGGGCTGCTTTCGGGGGGGTTTTGATGGTTGTTGATGGCATGTATTAGGGTGTCTTTGGATGGCTTTTGTCGAGGACTAAGAGGGGAGTTGGGTGCTGGTAGTGGGTTCTGGAATAAGTGGTGGTAAGGGTGGTATATGGGTATTGTGAGAGTTTGTGTCCGGTTTGAAGGGGGGCTGTTAGGGCGTGTTAGTTGAAGGTTGTTGGGGACGGTTGGCTGGTGTTTAGTGGTTGTCAGGGTGCATCGTGGTGCAGACTAGTGGTGGCTAGTTAGAGGGGTGTCGGTGGTGGCTTATGGAGTCGGGTTTTGGCGGGTAAAAGAAGGGTTGTCAAGCATGGTTAAAATCGTGTTACATGGGGTTTATGTGGGTTGTTGCCTTTTTGGTGTTACATGGGTTACATGGGTTTGGGTATTGGGTTGATTAATTGTAAAGGACTGGTTAGCTTATTTAGTCGGGATTGTTTATTTTATTATTGAGTCGGGTTGAATTATTAATTTATATTAGTTACATAATTAAGTTTGTTTGGTTTTAATTCGTGAGTCGGGTTTTCATATTAAATCGCATCATAATATAATACTGGATTATAATAATTGTTCGTCAGTTGCATTTATGTATTTAGGATGATTATAATTATTTAAAAGAGATTATAAAGGATGAGTTAGTATTGACAATGAAATATATTAAGTTTATATTTATTAAGAGAGAGTAGAATTAAATTATCTTGTATAATTTATGAGTTTTATAATTATGTGTAATTATAATTATTTGTACTAGGTGATGATTTTATTGAGTAACTTTATTTGTTGATTGGATTGCATAATTGGAGTGCGTAATTGGAGTATTTGCTTGCCAGGTAGGAATTTCCTACTCAACTCGATTTTATTGTTCAGTGAATGAATGTTTAAATGTGACGATTCATGAGGTTAAGGTTAATATTGTGATTCATTATTGGAAGTAGAGTAATGGAGTATGTTAAGATGTTGGTTGAGATGAAGACGGGATTGTTATTGAGTTTTTGTTGTTGGGTTATATTTGGTATGGGGAGTTGATTATTCAGTTGAGCATAACACGGAGTGTGTTACTGCCAGTTGTGCATAACAAGTGATTGTTACTGCCAGTTGCGCATAGTAAGTGATTGCTACTGCCAGATAGTTGTGCATAGTAAGTGATTACTACTGCCAGTTGTGCATAGTACGGGGGAGTACTATTGCCAGTTGAGCATGGTACGAAAGTACTACTGCCAATTGTTGAGTTGAGCATAGCACGGTGTTAAGGGAGTTGTGCTACTGCCAGTGATATAAGTGAGTTGTACGGATGAAGTAATGAGAATTTGGAAGGATGTCTATTGTGGTTGGATTATTATTATTGTTGTTTAGTTTATTCTTACTCAACCTCGCGGTTGACTGTGTATTCATGAACACCTGCGGTGAACCGTTTTATGGGGAGCAGATTTGACAGGTACTAAAAATTAGCTGACTTGGGAGCATTGGGATGAGAGCTTGACATGGACCATAGTTGAAGTCTAGATAACCTAGAACAATTACATCACTTTATTTATTTCCGCTGCGAGATGTATTGTATTTTATATTAAGTTTTAGTTGGTTAAGTTGTAATAAACATGTAATCATTAAGATTTAATTTAAAGTACTTTGGTGAGTTGGGCTTTGTTATTCACTACCTCGGGAAACCGAGATGGTAACAGTCCTTTTTATTTGGAAATGTCTAGCTAAAGGCTCCTAAATAAATGGGTGTGTTACATAGACTCTTTGAACTGGGTGATCTGGTTTGGTTGCATTTGAGGAAGGAACGCTTTCCAGGAAAGCGCAAGAACAAGAACAAGCTCATGCCTCGAGCCGAGGGTCCTTATAAAGTAGTTGGGAAAGTAAATGACAATGCTTACAAGCACAAACTTCTCGAGACTATGGAGTTCACGCCATATTCAATGTGGGAAATCTAACTGGGATAAATGCCCTATTCTTCTTAGTGGCTTTATTCTCAGTCCTAGACTCGAAAGCCGCACTCGTCGACAAACTCCATATTCTCACATCTTTTTTTCTATTCGTAGCTACACTACATATCATAGTTTCGTTGTCTTCAGGCTAAGAAAAGCTAACTCATATCGACGAATGGACAGACCTATTAAAATAGTTAGATTATTATATTTTTCTAATTACTTTCAGATTCTTAATAAATCATATATGATATTAAGATAATTTTTTAGAATAAAGAATTAAAATACATGAATCTTTTGTCGCCAGCTATTGGAGATCCTATTTCCGGAATGCCTTTAAAATTAAAAGAAAAATGCGAGAGTGTGGACTTTTAGCGCTTTACCTATCTCAATAAAGTCTATGATTGGTTCGAAGAACGGTTTCTCTTATTAATACGGCGCAAAGGCCGAGGCACAAAAGCTAGCGCGTTTTGCCAGATGACTTTCCGGGCGAATATTTACTCTTTCAGTCTCTTTTTCAATTGTAGAGTTATTTTATAATTTTTCAGAAAATATGCTCACGCATTAAATGCAGTCAAACCATATCTTTCGCCATACTTAGATGATGAGGGACTATCCGAATTGAGGTCAATTCCCTTTCAGGAGGGAGGGGATGATGCGCTAGAAGATGCCGAGGAGGTCACGGTTGGGCCAACTGATGAATATGGGCTGGTTGCTACTAATTCTCGAGTGGTGGATTACTTGGGCTCGCATTCCCAAGTCTAGGGAGTCGGAGTTTTATTTGTTGGGGATCAGAGTTGAGCTAGGCGTGTGGAGTTGAAGTAGGGAGCTGATTGTTTATTTCCAATTCCGTTATTTCGTTATTTCCTATTCTGTTATTTCCTTAATCTCGTTTTAGGATATTTTATTTACTGCTAGTTTCTTTTAAGCAAGAATAATATCTCATAGGAGATACTAGGTCAAGTTTATTAGTTTATTTGTAAGCCTATATAAGGCGTGACAGGCTGCTACGTTTTGATTCATTCATCGATTAATAAAAACTCAGAAAACCCGATCAAGTTTGATCACCAAACCCTAGATTTGAGAACGTACTTTAAGTCTTTCGCGATTGTTGTTCGGGCTCCGAACTCCTTCGTTATTAGCTGCGAATTCAGGTCGAATCTCAAGGCTAAATATCCCTTTCTTATTTCGTGATTGTACTGTTCATTCGTGTTACTGTCCATCGACATACTATTCATCGTTACTGTTCACCCGTCACTATTCATTCATTATTGTTCACCCGTTGTTTCCTTAGTATTGCTGCTGTTATTTGCGTCATAAAATCACAAAAACAAGTCTTTTGTTTTCGCTATTCTGTTTTTGTTAGTTGCTGAAATTCGAGTCTTAAATCATCACATTTAATTTGTTAATTGCTTCCGCGTTTTATATCAAAAATATAAAGCACCCTTGACATCATCAAAACATAAACATATATACTATATGGTTCAATAAATTCCCCCTTTTTGATGATGGAAAGTCTCCTACAATTGTGACTAAGTATAAAGTTCCCCCTCAATATAATACCATTATCTTAATAATAAAGATCAACATAAGATCAAGACGATTATCATTAAATCGAAACTTAAGGACTTTAAGAGACAATTGGTCTTCACAAGGAGCAAGCTTAGATAGTTGCTTACCATAGACGTTCTTTCCCCCTCTTGACATCATCGAAAAGATTAGAACAAATATCAAATGACTAGAATAATATAAGACGGGATAAGAGATAAGAACGATATAAGAAGCAAATAGACTACATATAAACATAAACATCTAGAAATTAAGGTAACATACAACCTTAAAAGAGAAACATGTCTAATGCCAATGGGCCGAATGATAACATGTTTGAGAATTACTTGGGCCATAACCACAAGCAATATGCCAAAATGGGCCGAATATGATAGTTTAGCAAAATACACCATTAAGAGAATGAAAATAAAATAAAGCTAATAAGGGCAAGTGCTAAATATGGTAAAAAGCGAGGCAAGGTCAAATGTTTCGGGTCTTATACGGGTTCACATAATCGGGACGAGTGCGATGTTCCAAAGCATCAAGGCGGTCAAATGAGCTTCTCACAAGAGTAGCGAGACTTTGAAGACTTCGTTCAAAGCTAAGAACCTTCAATGACAACGCCTTCGTTTCCTCCAAAGTGAGCGACTGATCGGCCGTCATAGCCTTCCCATGCATTACCAACGCACCTCCTTGATTAGTGAGGAAGGAGAGACGATCTCCATGTGTGAATACTTCCCCACGGATGGCCTTTAACTCCCTCTCAAAACCCGACAACCTTTTGTCAACCTCGTCCATCCAATCATACACCCGATCACAATCCAAACCTCCATCCGAGGACCGTGAAGTCCCAACCTGAGACAATGCCGTGGCTAAGGTCATGCTTTGCTCCTCGAATTTTTCTATTAAATAATTCATGAAACTTTCCATTTTAGCACCCGTAGCACCCAAACCCGCATCACTAGCCACCTTCTCAACATCTTTTAAAAGCACCAATTCGGGTCCATCAAACCCGAGACCCATCAACCTTATTAACCGATCACACATACAATCCTTAGCACTAACACCATAACAATCCCGTCCCACAACTTGTTTGATTTCCAAAAATCTTGACACCCACATCCAATATGGAATATCAATAGTGGTACAAAATTTTTATTTTGTGACGGTGAGACTAGTTTGGACAATACGGCTTAGCACAAGACTCACCAAATTCACTTTTTGACCATCCAACTAATAATAAACAGTAACCACCTCATAACTCGACACCTTATCCCTTCCTCCCCTTCTCGGCACAATTGTGTTCCATATAAAATTTAGGAGAAATTTGATTTTTGCCGAAAGAGGACGGACAATAATCTTTCCACCATCCGACCCAACCTGCTCAAAGTACTGTCTAATAGCTAACTGTTTTTAACTATCCACATTAGACCATTCAAGACTCGGGTTAACATCGATTCCATCATGAGGAACCGAAAACTCGGAGCAAAAATCATCAACAGAGATCGTCACATCAACACTATTAACGGTCGCATGCAACACTCCTTTCCTAATTTTGACAGTAGCGAAAAATTGAACAACTTCCACCGGATATATCGGACCCGACACTAGACTAATATGACCCCAACCTTGAAAATCAAGAAAGTCGACAAAAAATTTAAGGGACGAAATATTAGTCAACCAAGACTTAGGATAGTACCTTCCACCATGGATTGAGTACGGCAAGACCCAATACACAAGAGTACATTCATCTTTTGTTAACCGAACCCTATTCAATCCTTCCCGTGTCGCGTTTTTCGAGACTTCTCGAAGCAAAGTCCTCGAAACACCATTCCTAATAACAAATTTGGGTTCATCAACCTCATTCCCTTCATCTACAACAACCTTGTTCTTACCCTTGAAAAGACGGCGCCTTTTTCCCTCGGACACCGCATCATCCCCACTGTGAAATAGAGGAGGAGACGGTTGTTGGTGTGGTGAAGGAAACCTAGAAGAATTAGGAATATTGGATTGTTGTGGTGATAGTTGATTATTTGGATTTCCGTGGTGTTGATTTCGGGTAGTAGACCGAGTTTTTGAATGGAGTGGATTCATGTTTGAAGAAGATGGTTGAGTATGATGATGATGGTGATGGTAAAGGATTTGTGAAATCTTTAGAAAAGACAAAAGTTAGAGCAAGTGGGTTGTGTGGGGTAGGTTTACACGTCACAAGCAATATATAGGAGATAGTCTAGGTTAGTCTAGTTTAGGTAATTACCTGATAAATTGATTATGGTAAGTAGAATATATTAAAGTAGGAATAGGAGATTTATACGTGATTTGTGTAGCAATTTAGGAGAATGTTTTGTACAATTTGGAAAATAAAATAAATATGGTGTATCTTAATTTTTGGTAATAAGATAAATTTTGTATGTCAATATAATTTTAAAATACAAATATAATATATATGATAAAAAAATACTTCTATAAACGTAAATATTCATGCAACGCAATATACGAACACAATCATACAATCTTAATCTTTACTAGTCAGCCATTAAGAGATTAAACACATATGGAAGCTTAGGTACCACTGATTAAACCAATTTCCAACCGTAAAGTCTCAAATCGTTCTCTAGCTAATGATTTTGTCAAAATGTATGCCCATTGTTTCTCAGTACTACAAAATTCAAGTTTTATATTCTCTTTCTCAACATGGTCTCGAATGAAATGGTGTCTAATTTCAATATGTTTGGTATGTGAATGTTGTGCGGGGTTTTTAGAAATAATGATCGCACTAGTTTTATCACATAAAATAGGAATGCATCCTAAGTCAACACCATAATCACGTAATTGTTGCTTAAGCCATAATAATTGAGTACATACCAGTCCTGCAGCGATATACTCGGCTTCAGCAGTTGAAAGGGCAACTGAATTCTGCTTCTTTGAACCCCACGTAATAATGCAAGGTCCAATAAATGTGGCAACACCTGACGTACTTTTCCTGTCTAGAGAACATCCTGCATAGTCGGCATCAGAATAACCGACCAGGTCGAAATTACACTCCATTGGGTACCATAAATATAGCTTAGCTGTTCCAATTAAATATCTTAAGATCCTTTTTACGGCCGTCATATGCGTCTCTTTGGGAGATGATTAATATCTCGCACAAACGCATACGCTAAACATGATATCTGGTCGACTTGCAATCAAATATAACAATGACCCAATCATTCCTCGGTAAGTTATTTTATCAACTGACTTACCGTCTTCATCTAAAGTTAACTTCTTATCTGCAGCCATCGGAGTAGGCATGGCATGAGAATTTTCCATACCGAATTTTCGAATCAATTCCATGATATATTTTTGTTGATGGATTTTAATGCCTTCCTCAGTTTGTTGAATTTGCAAACCTAAGAAGAATTTCAATTCTCCCATCATACTCATCTCAAACTCGAGAGTCATCAACTCAGAAAAATATTTGCATAAGCTTCGGTTGGTCGATCCAAAGATGATATCGTCAACGTAGATTTGAACAACCAAAAGTCTAGAACCCTCGGATTTTAGAAATAGGGTTTTATCAACAAATCCTCTAGTGAATCCACTGTCAAGTAGAAACTTTGATAATCGGTCATACCACGCCCTTGGTGCTTGCTTTAATCCATATAGGGCTTTGTCTAATTTAAAGACATGGTCTTCAAATTTGCTATTCTTAAAACCAGGGGGTTGTTCTACGAAGACTTCTTCCTGAAGATACCCATTTAGAAATGCTGTCTTGACATCCATTTGGAAGAGCTTCATTCCTTTATGAGATGCGAACGCTATCAGAAGTCTAATATCTTCAAGATGAGCAACAGGTGCAAAAGTCTCGTCATAATCTATTCCTTCTTGCTGATTATAGCCTTGGACCACCAATCTTGCTTTATTTCGCACAATGACTCCAGCATCATCTAGTTTATTTCTAAATACCCATTTTGTTCCAATGACAGATCGATCCTTGGGTCTAGGAACTAAGTGCCAAACTTAGTTCCGTTCGAACTGTTGAAGCTCTTCTAGCATAGCTATAATCCAATCAGATTGTGCGAGGGCTTCCTTGATATTTGTTGGTTCGAAATAGAAATGAGTAGATTGAGCAGAAATTATTCAAGGATCGTTTCGTTTGAAATCCCTTCTTAATATTTCCGAGAATATTGTCCATTGGATGTGAGCTCTTGTATTTCCATTTGGTTGAAGTACTTGGCTCATCATCATTATTTGAACTTGACCCAACTTCATTTGGCTCAGAATTAGAGGAAGTTCCCCCTGAATCCAATCCAGGTGTTGTAGTAGAGCCGTTTATAACTTCGGACTCTGTACCTTGATTTGGATTCAATGTTATAGTAACATCACCTATAACATTTGATTGGGAATCCTTATTTTGAGTCAATGTTATAGTATCATCAACTATAACTTTTGTTTTCTCCTTCTTGTCCTTTGAAGAATGATCAAGTTCATCACTTATTCCTTCAATATCATTATTCTCCAATTCTAATTCTGGGGGATCGTCTCTAGAAGTTCTAAAGTCAAGCTCGTCCAAGTCTTCTTCCTCATCCTGTAAGGGCTTGTCAAACACGTTATCCTCATCAAAAATAATGTGAATACTTTCCTCAATACAAAGTGTTCTTTTATTGAACACCTTGTAAGCCTTGTTATGATCAGAATACCCTATAAAAATAGCCTCATCACTTCTAGGGTCGAACTTACTTAACCTATTTTTACCATTGTTGTGAACAAAGAACTTACTCCCAAAGCAACGAAGATGGGATATATTAGGTTTGCGACCTCTTAGAAGTTCATCAGGAGTTTTCCTAAGGATAGGTCTTATCATAGCACGATTATGGATATAACACGAAGTACTAATAGCTTCAGCCCAAAATTTACGAGGTAGACCACTACATAAAAGCATTGTATGAGCCATATATTCTAGTGTTTTATTCATCCGTTCAACAACACCGTTTTGTTGTGGAGTTCTTGGTGCGGAAGTTATGTCCTACACCATTAACTCTACAATATTCTATGAAGGCTTGATTATCAAATTCAGTGCCATGATCCATACGAATAGACATAAGGTTAGTCTTATATTTATTTTGAACAAGTTTCATAAGACAATCAAATTCATCAAAGGTCTCATCTTTTGAATGAAGGAAGATAAGCCACACATACCTTGAGTAGTCATCTACGAGGTGAAAAACATACTTGGATCCTCCTCGACTTCTTACCTTTATATGACCACAAAGATCCATGTGTACCAATTCCAAAGCATGATTTGTACTTACCACTCTTTTCGGTTTGAAAGATGATATCACTTGTTTGCACCTGGCACACGTGTCACACATCTTTTCTTGGTCGAACTTGATCTTAGGTAACCCTCCAACCAAGTCCCAGTTCTTGAGTTTGTTCAAGGTTAGTGAGCTAATGTGGCCGAACCGTTTGTGCCACAAACAGGGATCATCAAGAGTAACTTTCATGCACGTAAAAGAGTTAGTAGGCACAACATTTAAATCTACCAATATACACATTCTTTTTCCTATGGCCTTCAAGAATAACTTTGCTTGTTCCTTCAATTATAATGCGACATCCATCAGTATGAAAAACAACTTTATTATATTTGTCGCATAGTTGAGATGTGCTAAGCAAATTATGCTTGAGACCATCCACTAGATAGACATCACTGATTGTGTATGACTTAGAAATTCCAATTTTGCCCACACCAATCACTTTACCCTTCTTGTTGTCCCCGAACGTCACCTTTCCTCTGTTGAAAGGTTTGAGTGAAAGAAACAAATTCTTATCCCCAGTCATGTATCTTGAGCATCCACTGTCAAGAGACCATTGATTGTTTTCTTTCACCATTACCTACAGAAAGGATTAGATACAGTTTTTAGGTACCCAAGCTAGGTTGGGTCCCTTATGATTAGTTACTCTATATACCAAATCCTTTCGTACCCAAACTTGTCTAATGGTTGTTTTTCTAAACCTTGGGTAATTTTGTTTAGGAGGAGTTCTAGGTTTAGGGTTTTCTCTTGGTCTAGGGGTTTCCCTAGGTCTAGGAATTTCTCTAGGTCTAACATGACTGTTTTCCTTGTGATTAGGCTTGCTTTGTTTAGGTTGACAAGGAGTTTGTGAAGTTCTAGGTTTCTTGGTGTAGTCAAACGCCATGTCATAGAACCAATGAAAGTTGTTATTTCTTTGTTCGTTAGGTTCATCTATAGGGGATTCATCATCCTCGACCATTATGTCAACCGTGTTAGCATGGTCGCTATTCTTCCGTATATCATGCGCTCTTTTGACGCAATTGTCTTGGATGTGACCCGTATGACCACAGTAATTACAAATCAGATATTCAGGAAGATCAGCATATTTCCTTTTTCTGAAATCAAAATCCGAAGGTGTTGATTTGCATTTAGAGTGATCTCTACGGCTGTAGCACTCATGTCCTAACCCCATGTTTATATTATTGTCAGATTGTTCGGTTAAGAAGTTAAGGACTTTTGTGCTACCTTCCCACTTATCATGGACTTTTCTTGCGTGAAGAAGTAAGTCTTTTAGGTTCTTAATTTCTTTAAGACATTTCATGTGATCTATGTCATTACCTTCTTATAATTGTCACGAAAGTCTTGGAACCTTTTGTTAAGAATAAGCACAACATCTGAATGTTGTTTCTTAACATTGATCATGTCAGTTTTGGATTCTTTCAATTGCTTTGAGAGAGAATCAATCTCTTTCTTCTGGTCTAAAATCACTGCTTCATCAGATGTGATTTTAGTTTCAAGAAGTTCCTTGGCTTTTCTAAGTTCTAAAGTTATAGCTTCATTAGCTATAACATTGGCTTGAAGGTGCTTAATATTAAGCTTTCGATCTGAAGTTATAACTTCATTAGCTATAACTTTGGATTCTAATTCCTTCTTTTCAGCATTAGCAGTTTCTAATGTTGTAGCTTTATCAGCTGTAACTTTAGATTTCAGCTTCTTAGCTTTGGCCTTTAGAGTATGATTCTCCTCTGCAATATCAAGAATCTCTTCCTTCAGATCTTTTAATTCCAAATCCCGTTAATGATATTTATCGAGGGATTGCTCAAAAAATTCTATTAGGGCACTTTTAAACAACTTCTTAACGCATTTTTTGAGTTCCAGATAACTTACCTCTTCATCGTCATCTTCGTCTGATTCTCCAAGGAAGCAATAGTTTGAATGAGATTTAGTGCTTTCATCGTCGCTGTCGGAGATTAGGTCAAGACTAATGCTACTGAGACAAAGGTTGGCTACTTTGTCATCTTCAGATCCCTCGTCATCTTCTGAGTCAAGATCTCCCTAGCACGAAGCCATCATTACTTCTTTGAACTCTTTCTTCGTCTTCTCGCGTTTCGCCTTGTCCTTGATTTTCTCCCATGTTGGATAGTCCTTGATCATGTGATCAGATTCTCCACACTTGAAGTAACTTCTATTTGCAAATGATGACTTTGATTCCGTCACTTTCTTGTTGGACGACTTGTTGTTGTTGTTGTAAGATGATTTTGCTTGCTTGTTTCGAAACATCCTATTTTTAAAACGACGTGCAAACAAGACAGTTTCATCTTCTATGTCGGAATTAACATCTTCGCTTTTCAAAGCCATACTTTTACTTCTACTTGGTTCAACGTCATCTTTATTAAGAGTAATTTCATGGGCCATGAGAGCACCAATGAGCTATTGGTAGGATAGGTGTTCAAGATCTCGTGAGTCCTCCATTGCTGTGACTTTGGCACGCCACTTTTTAGTCAGGCTCCTAGGAACCTTCCTTGCAATGTCCTCGGTATTGAACTTCCAACCTAGATTTTTCAGTTCATTTATTATGCTTGAAAACCTTGCAGACATGCTATCCAACGACTCATTAGGCTCCATAATGTATAGCTCATATTTCTGCATTAGCAGATCTATACGGTGCTTCCTAACAATGAAAGTACCTTCATAAGCTAGTTCAAGCCCATCCAATATCTCCTTGGTCGTTGAACACGAAGAGAACCAATCGAACTCTTTAGAGGTCATACCGTTTTGCAATAGACTTATTGCTTTAGAGTTCTTTTCGGCTTTCTTGTAGTCAGCCTCAACATAGTCGTCTTCCTTCTTCTCATAGGTAGTGCCTTCAGCAAATGCAACTAGAATTTTGTCCGGTCCACTTTGGATAATCCTTCAACACTCCCAATTATGACCTTTCACATAGTGAGTCATCATGTTTTTCCATAACCCGTAATTCTTCCCATCAAAGACGGGACACTTAAGGTATTTGGAATCATTTTATCATGTGATAGGCAGCGAAATATAAAACAATAAGATAAATAAGAAAAAGATAGATCAGCCTCTTTGCGGTTAGGCAATCAAGAGCACCAGGCTCTGATACCAATTGAAGAGTCTATCGATCCAAAATACTCAAGAGGGGGGGGGGGGGTGAATTGAGGATTAAAACTTTTACCTACTTTTCTGATTGTGTATGTATAATTAATTATTTAAAGTTTATTGGTTAAACTTTAGCTAATTAACTAATTAACGAATTAAAAGCAAAGCAAAGAAACAAAAGAAAGAGAGACACACGGATTTTTGAAGTGGTTCAGTTTCACAAGTCGAAACCTACGTCCACTATTCTCGATTAATAAAGTTAGTACCTTTCTACGGATTACAAATTTACTAACCCAACTCGTACAACTAACTTTAGTTGTAACTCAATGAGTACCGTTAAATAGTCGAGTGACTAACTTACGCTAATAAGAAAGCACTAATGATTCTTGCAAAGGTTCACGTTAATGAACAAGTAAGAAATCGATTGAGCACTATTATCTTATAACGATAACTAACAAACGAACATACGAGTTTATAAACACACGACCTTTTTCGAAAGTTGCAAAATAGGTTTTCTTGCTTTTGAAACACACGGTTTTACTCTTTAAAATAAAAAACAATTTTATGCTTGAAGGTCTCTAATTTAAATTTTGCAAGATGTAAAGTATTTATAGTGAAGGATGAAGCATGCCTCACGGTTTAGTCGAAAAACCCTAATGGCCGAAATAAAGATATGCAAATCTTATCTTATGATATTTCTTTCATCAAAAACCCTAAGAGATAATAAAGGATATTTCAAAAGATAGAATATAAATTATCCTTCTATTATCTTTTTCAAAAATCTTAAGATATGATAAGATTTCCATAATGAAAATATTTTTATCATAAACCACCATATCAAGTTAAGTATAAAAGATAAAATACAATAATTCTAGTGAATAAGATCTTATTAAAGAAAAATCTTTTACACCTTAGGTTGTACGAAACAAAACAGCCCATAAGCCTCGTTTTTCGTGTCAACCCTTGCTCGAATTTGGTTTAGATTTTTAAGGTTTAGGAGTATGCTATATTAAAACCCTAATTAGTAATAGGTCTCAACTCATAAGTTGATCCAATACAATTACTAATTACATGTTTTAATCATAAATCCACACTTCATATTAAACCGGGCTTACTAGATAAATACTTTTGCTAGAACATTTAAAAGAGATAAAAACATTTAAAAACTATTTTGAAAACATTTTAAGTCGTGTGGTATAAACTCAGTATCTCAATGTTATAGTGGAAGAGCTATAACATTGAGCTCTTTTACTAGTAATGTTATAGCTGCCAAGCTATAACTTTACCAGTGCAAGAAATTCACTCTTAGCTATCATTATGAGATAATCACCTATATTATTCTAATCTTCTTACGAGATCTTCGAGTATAGGCTACTTCATCATCCAAGCTTGATTAATCTTTAGACAAACTTCGTCTTCTCATAATGCTTGAATAATTCTTTCGTAATCTTGATCTTTGATTGAGGCTTGATCACAATATACTTCCATCACAAATCTTCTTAATTGCATGTAATGAATAGGTCCAATCTAAAAGACTAAACAAACAATTACGCGCAACGTGTATATAAAATATAAAACACTCTTGACATCATCAAAACATAAACATATATACTATATGGTTCAACAGATTGGCTAACTAGAGTTTGACATTACTGTTGTTTGGCGGTGGTGATCAGCTGATCTCTTAAGGTCATACCTATAGGAAAATTCCCTTAATAGATAAGTTGATTAATTGTATATCGATACAAGTTAATCAATTCCTTAAATTTGAACAATTTATTTGTGAGTGAGAATATTTATATCTTATTGCAATTTGATTAAATAAGATTTATTTTAGTAATTAAAAGATTTTATTACTAAAATTCGTTATTGTTTGTGAAACAATTGAATTAAGAATGATTGATTAATTATAATTGCAGAAATATTGTGATTATATTTATATGACCCATTATATACTTGTGATCATAAATTACTAGCTAATTTGTCATATGTAATTAATTTATTAACAAATGATATTTATTTGGATAAATATGCATTAAAATTAGATATGAGCATGGTGTGTGACACATGACCTAACGAATGACATTTGACAAAATCACAAAAATAAAATGGAGTCCATTTTATGGTAGGGCACCGGTTTTAGAGGAGAATAAGGGGTTTATTATGTTTGTTAATTTTGAATGGCAAACATTATCATTACCCTAATTCTCTAGCCTTGCACTCCTAATGTTTAGAAAAGAGAAAAACCAAAAGGGTGAAGGCCATGCATTGGCCTTCTAGACCCCCCAAACCGGCTCCCCCTTGTACATAGAGAAGATTGTTCTCTATTTTTCTTGATGATGCAATTCACATCATTCTTATTCTTTTTCTCCTACATCTTTCTAAAATAGTTTTATAATCTCTAAAAAATTGTTCATATAAATTCTAATATCACATAATAATATTACTAGTGTGGTAATACTATTATTATTAGAATCATTTTAAGAGGGACTAGTATATTAATCTAGTTAATTAATATATTAGTTTTAAGGGAAAGTCTTGGGTGCAATTTATATGTAGTATCTCTATACTTGAGGTTGGAGGATCATCCATATTTTAAGCTCAAGAACAAATAAGGAAGGTGTCCTTATTTGTGCCCATAATTTCGAATCATTAACAATGTAAGGAACATTGTTTTTCTCTCTTATTTCTAGTTTTGTTATACATGCACTAGATCTTTATGAACTTATATTAAAATGTTAATTAGTTCACCATAAGAAATGTCTTATAAGAGGTATATAAACCTAACAATTGGTATCAGAGCATAGGATGTTGCATGCATAATCGATTTATAGTTTTTTCGAGTTATTAGTAACTTAATTAAAACTAAAAATTTGTGATTTATTAGATAAAGCCACGAAATCATGATGCATGTTATATATTCTGGTCCTAAAATATATTTAGGTCATTTTGATGATTTATGGTATTTGATTGTTCATATTAATGATTTTTAGTTATTTTATTACATTTTAATGACTAAAATGGTATTTAAAATGCTAAAAATAGTTAAACTTAGTTTCTGACCTTAAAATTTTTATATGACCTCACATGCATATTTTACTTGTTGTATGTAAAATTTCGTATAAATTTCATTTATTTTGCATGATTTATGATTTTTATGAAAAAAAAATGGATTAAAAGGAGGTAAAATGGTTAAACAATAGTTAAACTTCGAAACAGACCATGAAATTTTAATATGTTATCACATACACATTTTACTCATTGTGTGTAAAATTTAAGATGAACTTTACTCATTTTGCATGATTTATGAATTTTTAGTGTAAAAATGACATAAATAGTGACTATTTTAGCATAAATAGCAAAAACAAATTACATGGCATGAGAAAATTATTTTAGGTTGCACTTATATCCCACTTATCAGATCTAAAGTTATAAAATTGATTAGATTAATTTTCATATGCTTTAGATGTTTTATTTGATAAAACCGATAAATCGCCACTACATTTTCTCAAAATAAATTCGAAAATTTTAACCATGATTTTTGACATTATGAATATCATGGATATATTCCAGAATGTTCAAAAATTTAAAATTCAAATTTTAAAATTATTGTAATTTAATTTGGATTTGATTCATAAAAGGTTATGATTTTAGGGTCAAAATGAGCATAAATATTATATCAAGTTGAATTATTGTCAAAAATTGAGTGATGACTAATTTTTGAGCCCTAAGAGAGGTAGGATAATTAACTTGGACTAAAATTAGATTTTAGTATTACTTTACGATTTTAATAAGTTAAAAATCGTGAATTTCCATAAAACCGGGTTATATGATCGATATAAGTTAAATAGGGCGATTTGGCACATAATTTGGCATGATAGATACATATTATAATTCTGCATTTTCATTGTTGAATTTCATATTTTATTTATGTAATTTCGAATTATGTAAATTTATCTTAGTATGGCCTTAGTTTTAATCGATATTACCCGTAATGTAAGGGGATATTGATTCGGTTGTAATTTAATGTGATCTCGTATCACTTTTATTTTTACTAGTTTTTCATATTACAAATGTATAATAGGAATAGCTTTGTATTTTATTATTATTTGTAATTCTGAAGTTCCTTCAAGACGGTGCCATTCGAAAAGGCGTTCCAATGAAGACGGTGTTCTTGGGAGATGTGCCACTTGAAGATTCAAGGGACCAAAGGAGTTGATTTCCGAATTTGTAATAGATTATTTGATTTTCTATTTTAGGAAGGTCATACTAGGAATTTTATTTTGCTTTGCATTTCTTTTAATATGTTGCATGCATTGCCAAATCACCATAACAACACATGCATATAATATCGAGTCTTCGACCGTGTCAATTATGATTATCGATAATTCGACTTTTAGCTCACTTAAATTGATAGATAATAAATTGACAAGACCTTTACTTTCAAAAGATTGAGACTTAGCCTTACCAAATAGTAGGAGCCCATGAATCTCAATTTCATAAGGGGTACAATACGATTTTTCTGGGTGCTTCTATTGACGTTGGGTAAGTCGGGTAATAAATAGTTATTACACTTCGAAAATTTGGTTGATATCAACAAAAGTATTTGCGACCGTAGCCGCAATAGGTTCGGGCTAAAGATGAACTTAGCGTAAATTCATCGACCGAGAGTTCTAATTATTGGAGTGTCCCAGACAATAATGCGATCACAATTGTCGATCATGGTGATCACATATTTAAATCTCATTTTTTTTAAGAATACGTAAGGGAAGATTCATTTTATAGTCAACTGATCAACATTAATCGGTAACGATTGGCTTGCTAGAGTTTGACGTTATTGTCGTGGGACGGTGGTGGTCAGTTGATCCCTTAAGGTCACACCTAAAGGATGATGCCCTAATCTGTAAAGTTGATTAATTGTATGACGATACAAGTTAATCAATTCCTTAAAATTGAACAATTCAATTTGAGAGAGAGAGAGAATATTGATATCTTATTATAATGGGATTAAATAAGATTTATTTTAGTAATTGAAATATTTTATTACTAAAATTGTTTATTGTTTGTGAAACAATAGAGATGAGAATGAATGGTTAATTATAATTACAAGATGTTGTGAATTATAATTAAATGACCCATTTTATTTATGTGATCAAGTATTACTAGTCAATTTGTTGTATGTAATTTAATTAATTCATAAAATGATATTTATGTGATAAATATGCATTAAATTAATTAATAACCTGTATCATACTACATGTGACATATTGTGTGACAAGTGACAAATTGACAAAGGTAGTCCATTTTATATGTGGACCGAAATGTAGGTAGTAGTAGTGGATTGTGGTTGATTTATTTTATGAGATAAAATACTTGTAATGATACCTAGTCTAACTAGCTTGCATACCTACACAATTAGATAAGAACAAAAGGAAAAAGGGAAGGGCCATATATTGGTCCTTATACTCCCTATAACCGTGACCCTGATATATTCAAAGGGAACTTTGGTTTTTGTTCTCTAATTTTATTCTCTTTATGCATGTTCAAGTCATTAACATGCATCTTTCTCTCTACTCCTTCATCTTTCTCTAAAAACTTGAAAAATCTTGATTCAATTGTTCAAATCACATTACTAATATTATTAGTGTAATATATGAGTATTAGTAATTAATTTAAAGGTAAACTACTAAATAAATATCTAGCACATATTATTTAGTAGAGATAAGGGATAATCTTAGGTGAAATCAAGAGGAGTGGCTTCTATACTTGAAGTCTTTGGAGGATCATCCTAACATATTAAAAGCTCAAGAACAAGTGAGGTAGGAGACCTCACTTGTGCCCATAAACCGAAATATTCAATGTAAGGAACCGGTTTTCCTCTACACTTATTTATATGTTTTGCATGCATAAGATCCTTAAGTTTTTATGACTAAAACTTTAAACAAAAATATGTGATATTTAAAATATAATTTCTAACAAGTTTTATCAAAGCATTATGGTTGTTGCATGCAAGACCGGGTTAGTTTTTCCGAGTTAATTTAATTAACATATAAAACTTGTTATTTAGGATTTATGAAGATAAATCATGAAATAATTTTTCAAATTAAAATTTTCTGGTCCTAAGTCATTTTTAGGGAATTTTGGTTTATTTATGGATTTTTATTGTTCATTTTATATATTATTGGCATTAAAATCTGATTTTTATGATAAAAATGTCATTTTTGGACGAAAAATAGCTAAACTTCGTATTTTTCAGCGGTATTTGTATATCTTTTCACATATATTATCTACCGATGTCCTGTAAATTTTCATGAAAAAATGAGTTGTTTTGCTCGAAATATGGATTTTTCAAGTTAAAATCGTATTTAAATGGGTAAATAGGTTAGTATGAGTTATATTTCGAATCTGGTCATGGAAATTTAGTATGTTGTCACATGAAATTTTACAAGATGTGTGTAAAATATTTGGCTATAATGAAGTCTTTATGCATGATTTATGAATTTTTGATGAAAAATCACATAAATAGTGACTATAATTAGTAATAATGCTAAAACATACTTCATGACTAAGGAAAAATGTCACATGTTGCATTTTATCATATATTTCAGATCTAAAAGTGAAAAGTTGATGAATATAATTTTTCTCATATTTTTATGGTCATAATTGTTGATATCGATAAACCACAACATTGTTTTTCTCGATAAATTTTCGAAATTTTTAACCTAAGTTTTGAACATTATGAGTGTCATAGTATTTTTCCAGAATGTTCATGAGTTTAAATATCAAAATTTGAAATTATTTGAAATTTTTTTGATTTAATTTGAGGTTTATAGCATAAATTTTGTATTTTTGTGTCCATTTATGAACAATATTAAGAAATCAAGTTTAATTATTGTCAAATGTTAGTGGAGACTAATTTTGATTCCTAAGATGGTTAGGGTAATTAAATTGTACATAAATATGAATTTATGTAATTATCGTGATTTTAATAAGTTAAATCACGCAAATCCGTAAAAACCGATTAATATACGATATTGGCTCTTTAAAGGCGATTTAGCATAAAATTAAGCATGTTCATACATATTATAATGCTGCATTTTATTTATGATTGTCATTTTTTTATTTTATATAATTTTTGAATTATGTAATTTTACTTAGTATGGCCTTAGTTTTAATTGATATTACCCGAAATGTATGGGAATATCGATTCGGTTGTAATTATTGTGATCTCGTATCACTGTTTTGTAATTTAATAGATTTATTTTTATTTTAATTACAAATGTATGATAGGAAATTATGTAATTCATTTTGTAATTTAATTATTCCGGAGTACCTTGAAGACGGTGCCACTCGAGAAGGCGATCCATCAAAGAAAGTGTTGCCTTAAAATGCGTGCCAAGACCGAAGTTCAAGGGACCAAAGGAGTTGGTTTCCGAATTTGTAATAGTTTATTAGATTTACTATTTTAGGAAGGCCATACTAGGATTTTATTTTCATGCTTTGCATTTTATTTATATGTTGCATGCATCGCTAAATCGTCATAACTGAACATGCATTATTAAATCGAGTTTATCGACCGTGTCAATTACAATTATCGTAGTTTACCGCTTTAGTTCACTTAAAACGTGATTGATAATAAATTGACATGACCTCTCGCTTAAATAAACAATTGAGACTTAGCCTTACCAAAAAGTAGAAACCATGAAAACCTATTTCGTGAGGGAGTGCATTCAGCCCTACCGGGGTACAAACCTTGTTACGTAGGGGAAGTGGGTGATAAATGTCTACCCACCGAATTTATAAAGATGAGGGTTGTATTCGGCTTTACCGATGCCCAAGTTGATGTAAATTTGGATCATAGATACATTTATTCGAAATTTGGGTTGAACTCAACGAAAGTATTCTCGACGGTTGCCGGATGTGTTTCGGGCTAAAGATAAATATTAATGTAATTTTATCAACCAAGAGTTCTAAAAGTAGAATCGATTAAAGAGTTAATCCACCGAGTTATATTGATGAGGGTTGTATTCGGCTTTACCGATGCCCAAGTTAATATGAATTTGGATCTTGGAATCATTTATCATAGTTGGGTAGAGGTCACTATGTAAATGCTTTACTTGTTATTTACAAGTTTATTATAACGATAAATGTTTTGTTTTCATTATTCCATTATCATATTGTTCTATTTCTTTGCCTCAATTTATATACGATATCATTTCGATTCAAATCTCCATTAAAACATCGTAACTAAAGACAAAATTTAAATTTTCTTCTAAAAACCTCGTATTATCCATTGTAAGGATCTCTTGTGAAGAGTATAGATAAAAGTTATTTGTGATCATAAGGGTTTTTGATTCTTGACTAACATATCTAGTTACTATGAATTGTTTATCATATGCTTAATTGAGTTAAGTACTTTGAAACGTTACATCATTTTGGTAACTAGATTTGTTGGAAATCAAAATTGACCAAAATGCCGCAACCACTTCAATGAATGTTTTAAGACTAAACAAACGAATGAAGAGTAGTCTTCATGAATTTCAATATTGCTTCTCTTAGCAAAGACTCATTGAAATGAGTGGGAGCATTCTCTTAAACCGTTAAGAAAAGGGTAAGGTTTAAAGAAGTAAAATTAGAATGGAATTGATACAAGGTAATGTTAAAAGTAAAGTTATTGAGAATAACGATACTAAACCTATCAATCCCGACCGATAAAAGTTTCCATTGTCTTAATTTTTGGACGCTAGAAAAGAAACTACCCCAAATTTTTGAAGAATCAACAAGTTAGTTGTGGGACATCTAATGGGACCTTCTTCTTTAAATGTTTATTTGATTAACATAAATTTTGGTAGTACTACTTCGTCAATATTAGAAACCAGTGGAGGTTTTCATCATTGTATTTGATACATAAGATGATTACAATATGACGACTAGCATCAAATAATATCGAGAGATAGAGTCATTGTGTAATCAATCTAGTTTTGGGTTTATAGTTGTACTTAATTATGACTATTAAGTGCATAAACTCTAAATAAGAATATAAACTTGTTAAGACACAAAAGAGGTTTCACTTTTGTGACCCTATACACCATGATTTGATGTATGGCTAGCCCATTATCAAGGTGATTATACTCTAAACCAAAATAGAATGATATATCATGTAGATGATGCAAGACTCAAATTGGTAACCCAAGATTGAACCTTAGATTCTGGAATGATGAATGCAAAGAGTTATCGAGTACTCTTGAAACCATTAGATCTTATGGTATATGCGTATCTTGTATTCAAACCAAGATGTCTCGTGCCTTTTGGTTGAAAAGGAGATCGAGGTTGTAAATCATTGATCCAAAATAGGTTGATCATTTTCTTTTACCAACGATTTAAGTTGACACTAATGTGTTCACTTAATAAGGTAAATAGAGAAATCTTTGAAGAAGTACAAAGAGTTCAAGGAATCACGATTTAGTCGTGATGGGATTATCAAAATGAAGACTTTGATGTAAGCTAAATGAAATATGATATAGTATCACAACTTAATCTCTCTTAGCACGCATTATGGGATAATATGTGGTTGGATAAAGAAATCAAACACTATTCGATATGGTTTGCACTTCAATCAAGTTAATTTAAGTTACTTGATCCTTTTGGGGTTTTTATCATTTTGTGTAAATTATTTTTCCACTAAATCTAAAACGAATCATATGAGATATGAAATGGTAGGGTACCATGTTTGTATGTTTTCAAAAGAAACAAATGCTCATTTTTCTTTACTATGATCACGAGTACAACGGGTTTGTGGCTCGTGAAGCTGTCTTTCTAGAATACAAGTTTATTTCTAGAAGACAGAGTGGGAGAAATTATTCAAGAGCCATAAAGAATGTTATGTCGCAAGAAACTGGTCTTTCTTGGCTAAATGAGACGTTTTGTGTAAAACGTTGTTTCTTCAAAACCTAGGTGGTTAAAGTCATCACTTGTTGAAGATGCTGAATTAGTGTTACTTTTAGAAAGTAAAGAGCCTGCAACTTACAAAGAAATTGTTTGATTCAAGTTGATTACTTCTGGAAAGTAATGAACTTATGACTTACATGAGAGTGTTTAAGTCACAACTCAATACAAGGCTTAGAGCCATGAAAATCCAAAATAAATTCCAAGTGAATTGTTAGATATCAAAGCTTGATTAGTTGCAAAGGGTTTTGCACTAGTTGAAATGCTTAAGTCTATTTGGATATTCTTAGGGATTGTGTTTCATTATGAGATATACATAGCGAGTGAATCTAAAACCCACTTCTTCAATTAGAAGGAATGAAGTCAATACATGTCTTGGGTTTTGTAGATTCTTGCCATCCTAAGATAATGTGAAATTTAAGAGAGGGTCTTAAGTAGGACATCAATGAGTTGGAATCAATGTTTTGATCATGTTATAAAACTTTTCTCGATAGGTCGAGAAGTTGTGTTTATACATGGAGTTTAGTGGGAGTTACAGTAATTTTAATTAGTCTAATATATGGATGACATATTGATCATTTGGAGTGATTTAAGACTTGGAGTAATATAATACATCTTTAATATCCATATTTATTGAGATAAATCCACATGATATTAGCGTCGAATAAGAAGTCTTATGTTGATAAGATTCATGATTAGTTCACTCAAGTTGAACATATTTGATTGATTCCATTTGGTTCCGCTGCCGAATCAATTAAATAGGAAATGATGTATAACACTTCATATATTTTGAGTATGATGAATTGTTTCAAAATCGAATTTAAGTAATAGTTACCAAATAGCCATATTGATTATTCTTAAGTGCTTGAAGAAGCATTAAAGATGCAAAGTTAAGTGTTTTTGCAATTCACAAATTTGTGTAAGGGCTTACACTAATGACTG
Source organism: Silene latifolia (assembly GCF_048544455.1). Classification (NCBI taxonomy): domain Eukaryota; kingdom Viridiplantae; phylum Streptophyta; class Magnoliopsida; order Caryophyllales; family Caryophyllaceae; genus Silene; species Silene latifolia. The sequence continues at coordinate 67,567,307 of NC_133527.1, read as the reverse complement.
TTGAGATTGTATAAGGTTTCGGACAAAAACCGTATTCAAAACACCTAAAGATGGTTAAGATACCATTGTGGCTATATTATTTAAGAAATAGATTTTCTAGAATCGTTCTAGGCAATAAAGAACAATGAGAAATATTTACAACGGAAATTGAGTACACTTGCAATCATGGGATGTGCAAGAGGGATGAGTCCCGCACACTGTGAAAATAATGGGAGCTATTTTAAGGCAAGAAAGCCTATGTCTAGATTGGATCTAGACACGTACTGAGAAAGTTTTGTAATGCAAATGTATACATTACAAAGGAAAACGAGTATGTAGTAAGGTTGAGTAAGGTACAAGAAGTTGATAAAACCTACTAACCAAAGCCTTCTCATAGGCTTAACATGATGAGTCATGTCATTTCAATTAAATTGAAATGAACAACTACATACAAGATCAAATTAGATTATAGAATATGAAATAGTAATCAGGCATTGACTATTCATGTGTGATAATCGCATTTGTCGTTTGAGTTTTTACTTTAAAAAACTCTTTTCTTGTACTTTGTTACATCCAAACGGGTTGTATGACAATGTTGAACCCCGTTAGCATTTGGGAAGAGCGTAACATTCGAATCTTTTAGGGTATTGAGCATGATATCCAGTATGTGGTTAAGAGAATACAATTTATAGTAAGTACTAGGATTCTACATGTACTGCCTACATGTAGGCATGTAATGTTCCACGAAGCTTGTACTGTTTGAATGGCTCCATTAGTTGGTTCTACTTTGTAAGATCTGGCCTATTTATTCCCTTTATGGAAGAATAAAAGTGGCTTGCCTTTCTTGCAAAAAAAAAAATGTTGAAACCCGTTAAAGTGAACCCGGATTAACATAGTATTCGCCCATAGTCACTTGTATGAGGTGACGTCTCGAAGTTACTAGAGTGTGATGCGATTGATGGCAAGTTCAAGTGTCATAGAGTCATATGAGATGACTAGTCGATCACATAGGCAGACTGTTAGGAACACTCTGTCAGGCATTGACCGCTTATAGAGTTCTGGCAAATTTATAAAGCCTGGTCGTGGCGAGAGCTACTATAGTATTCTAATGAGTCGATTCTTTTGACTAAAGACTGTTCGCCTAAGGTGGCACGGTTTCAGATTAACTTTGATTTATGTTACTACGACCTTCGTAAATGGGGTCAAATGGGCATATTTTGGGTTATGATGGCTGTGGCTAGTCGAAGGGAATAGTGCGATAGGAATTGTCCACCCCCTTGTCAGGGTTAAAACAATATCTCAGGGCCACTCGCGGAGTAATGAACTGGAAATGCGTGGCCACGCTCGGAAGGTATCTATGGTAGATAATTCCGGTCAAATCAGTCATTCTCTAGATCGAGGAAACCACTCACGATATGATCACTTGCAAGTACGACCTGAAAGACACCTTGCATTGAGTGGGAGATAGTAATAGGACAAGAGAATTGGTGACGCACACTTGTCGAGGACAAGTGGGAGATTGTTGGAGTGTCCCCAACAATAATGCAATCACAATTGTCGATCATGATGATCACATGTTTAAATCTCATTTTTTAAGAATACGTAAGGGATGATTCATTTTATAGTCAAATGATCAACATTAATCGGTAACGATTGGCTTGCTAGAGTTTGACGTTACTGTCGTGGGACGGTGGTGGTCAGTTGATCCCTTAAGGTCACACCTAAAGGATGATGCCCTAATCTGTAAAGTTGATTAATTGTATGATGATACAAGTTAATCAATTCCTTAAAATTGAACAATTTAATTTGAGAGAGAGAGAATATTGATATCTTATTATAATGGGATTAAATAAAATTTATTTTAGTAATTGAAATATTTTATTACTAAAATTGTTTATTGTTTATGAAACAATTGAGATGAGAATGAATGGTTAATTATAATTACAAGATGTTGTGAATTATAATTAAATGACCCATTTTATTTATGTGATCAAGTATTACTAGTCAATTTATTGTATGTAATTTAATTAATTCATAAAATGATATTTATGTGATAAATATGCATTAAATTAATTAATAACATGTATCATACTACATGTGACATATTGTGTGACAAGTGACAAATTGACAAAAATAAAATGGTAGTCCATTTTATATGTGGACCGAAATGTAGGTAGTAGTAGTGGATTGTGGTTGATTTATTTTATGAGATAAAATACTTGTAATGATACCTAGTCTAACTAGCTAGCATACCTACACATTTAGATAAGAACAAAAGGAAAAAGGGAAGGACCATATATTGGTCCTTATACTCCCTATAACCGTGACCCTGATATATTCAAAGGGGACTTTGGTTTTTGTTCTCTAATTTTATTCTCTTTATGCATGTTCAAGTCATTAACATGCATCTTTCTCACTACTCCTTCATCTTTCTCTAAAAACTTGACAAATCTTGATTCAATTGTTCAAATCACATTACTAATATTATTATATATGAGTATTAGTAATCAATTTTAAGGTAAACTACTAAACAAATATCTAGCACATATTATTTAGTAGAGATAAGGGATAATCCTGGGTGCAATCAAGAGGAGTGGCTTCTATACTTGAAGTCTTCGGAGGATCATCCTAACATATTGAAAGCTCAAGAACAAGTGAGGTAGGAGACCTCACAAGTGAGGTAGGAGACCTCACTTGTGCCCATAAACTGAAATATTCAATGTAAGGAACCGGTTTTCCTCTACACTTATTTATATGTTTTGCATGCATAAGATCCTTAAGTTTTTATGACTAAAACTTTAAACAAAAATATGTGATATTTAAAATATGATTTCTAACACTAATTGTAGATTCGGTTAAGAAGGTTAACCCACCAAGTTATATTAGTAGAGGTGTAGAGGGCCTGTTGGCTCACATCTAAGTTAATACGAATTTTGGATCTCGGAATCATTTATTATAGTTGGGTAGAGGTCACTATATAAATGCTATACTTGTATTAATATTTACGAGTATTATAACGATAAATGTTAATTAATTTCCTTCATATCCTTTTTGTAGTTGTCTTTTTACGCAATTAATTCATCTAATTCTCTTACACCGATCACTATTAATTCGTGGCTCAAAGCATTCAATGAAAAATGCTCCATGTATGACAATGATACGACTAGAGAACTACGCTTTACCATTGGTGAGGATGGAAATCTTTGCTACCTTACCACTTCCACACCTCCCACTCCCATATTCTTGCCCACCTCTTTGGTAAGAGAATCTTGTGAAGAAAATCTCACAAATTCCAAGGCATCCTTGTTTGTAGAAGCAAGGAGAAATATTATATTGAGTGGGAGTTATAGCAAGAATGTACTTGCAACTGAAAGGAGTAATGGTATTATTAAAGGAAAGGCAAAGAAGGGTAAGAAACCCAAAGCCGATTATGGATTGGAAGTGGATAGTGAGACCACTACAACCAAAACCAATAAGGGTGCCCAATCCTACGATGAATGTCATTATTGTAATGTCATGGGCCATTGGAAGCGAAATTGACCAAAGTATTTGGGAGATATCAAAGCTGGACTTGTCACCCCAGTCGGGGTTAAGTAGTGTGGAAGCACTTAAGCAAGGGTAACGTGGATCTCCGATTAGCAAATGGATCTAGAGTAGCCGCCATTTCAAAGGGAACCTATGTAATTGCTTTTGCTAAGTTATTTTAAGTTGCATCTACATAATTGTTGTTATGTACCCAGTTTGTCTAAAAACATTATTTCCATTTATATGTTAGACATGGAAGGATTTTTTCTTTCGCCATCAAAAAAATCGTTGTATTTTGTTTAAAAATGACTTGGCCGTGAGTAAAGCCACTTCTATTAATGGTATTTATGATTTAGACACCTCCAACTCAACTAAGGATATCTATAACACACAATCCAAAAGACTCAAAACAAGTGACCCAAATGAATCGTACATTTGGCATTGTCGATTAGGTCACATAAATGATAAACGCATTAAAAGGCTAGTGTCGACTGGAATTATTGGTCCAATTGATTTTCAATCATATGGAATATGAGAATCTTGTCTCCTAGGCAAAATAATTCATGCTCCCTTTAGTGGTTAAGGGACACGAGCAAGTGATTTGTTTGGACTAATACATACCGATGTATGTGGTCCAATGAGTATCACCGCTAGGGGAAATTATGACTACTTCGTCACTTTTTCCGATGATTTAAGTAAATATGGGTATGTTTACTTAATCAAATATAAGAGTGAAGCATTTGAGAAATTTAAAGAATTTCAAAAGGAAGTAGAGAACCAATTGAACAAGAAGATTAAAGCACTACGATCCGATCGTGGAGGAGAATATCTTAGCAATGAATTCGATTCTCACTTAAAAGATTCTGGTATTGTATCACAACTTACTCCACCGGGCACACCTCAACTCAATTGTGTTTCCGAAAGGAGGAATCGAACCCTACTAGATATGGTTCGATCTATGATGAGTCAAACGGATCTACCAGATTCATTTTGGGGTTTTTCAATTCTGACGGCCATAATATGTTTAAACCAATGTCCAACCAAAGCTGCAGATAAGACTCCATATGAGACATGGAAGGGAAAAGTCCCAAACTTGTCATATATGAAAATTTGGCGTTGTGATACTTATGTCAAGAATAAATCTACCGATAAGCCAGCACCCAAATCTGACAAGTGTTACCTTGTAGATTATCCAAAGAACACTCGTGGATATTACTTCAACAACCGTCATGAGAACAAAGTGTTTGTGGCTTATGAGGCTGTCTTTCTAGAATTGGATTACATTTCTAGAAGACAGAGTGGGAGAAAATTTGAACTTGATGAAGTTTTTCTGACGAAGTTCAAAAACCATAAACTGGAGAAGAGGTGCAAGAAGATGTTCCTTCATCGTCTAATCAACTTATTATTCCTTCCGAACCTAAGAGGTCAGGTAGGGTTAGTCGCCAACCCGATCGATACGTGGGCATCATCGAGATGGACGACGAATTGAACGTCTTACTTTTGGAAAGTGACGAGCCCGCAACCTACAAATCTGCAATTTCTAGTCCAAATTCGAGGCCATGTAATCCGAAACAAAATCTATGCATGAGAACCAAGTATGGGACTTGGTTGATTTGCCTAAAGATGTGAGACCTCTTCATTGCAAATAGATATTTAAAGGTAAAGAATGATATAGATAGACATGATAATGTCTACAAAGCAAGGTTAGTTACAAAAGGTTTCACTCAAGTTCATGGTTTACACTATGATGAAACGTTTGCCCCCGTAGCCGCGCCATTGCTTAGATCAATTCGGATCATGTTCGCGACTGCCGCATTTCATGATTATGAAATATGGCAAATGGATATCAAAACCACCATCCTAAAAAGGGTATTTAGTGGAGAATGTGTTCATGACACAGCCCAAAGGTTTTGTAGATCCTAAGAATCCTAACTTGGTAAGCAAACTTAAGAGATCCTTTACGGTCTTAAGCAAGCATCAAGAAGTTGGAATCATTGTTTTAATCATGTGATGAGAAAATGGTTTTCACTCGAGTTGTCGAGAAACCATGTGTATGCATGGATTTGAGTGGGAGTCACAATTGCCATGATTAGATAGGAAATTTAGTAGGAGAAATTGTCTTTCATGATAATGTGATTGAGGATGACACGATAACACTCCCATCTATAAAGGAGTGTTTTGATTTTCAATTCTAAATGAAAGAAGATATATTACATTCCAAAATTCCAAATCTATTATAATATAGGAAATTTTAGATTGGCACTTAGATAAGTATCTTATATTGATAAGATTCTTTATCCGCTTAATAATCAACAAGGTTAAGTAGGTTATTCATATTGATGAAAGTGGAATTACTATGATAGAGTCATAGTCATTCACTGAACCTAATGAGTTGTTGATTACATGAAATTGACTGCTAATGTTTCCGCCATTAGAACGATCATGTATGCCATTATATGCACATGCCCTGATGAATCACATGCTTGGAGCATGTTAAGTCAATAACAAGTTAATTCGAATGAAGGTCATTAGAAAGCCTTTAAGAACATCCATTTAAATTATTGGGAAGAATTGAGGATTCGTTCTTATGTTTCGATGACATACTAAGTTGTGTGTTGAAGGGTTACACAAACTCTAGTTTCCAAACCTATAAGGATTTGTCGAAATCTTAGGCTGATTTTATTGACTTAGGAGTAAGTGACTAGAAAATGTTTTAGCTTCAACCATTGTAGGTTCTACAAACAGAATCTAAGTACATTGTGATAAAATGGCCAACATAGAGAGTGAGAGTAGATCCCTCTATCTAAGACTTTATCACAAGTTATATGATAACAGTGGGAGCGTCTTCCAAATATAAGAGCTCAAGTCTAGTAACAAAACTTGACATCTACTTAGATATATTCATGTCATCAGAAATAACATTGAATAGAAGGAAATAACAATTCATAAAGTTGGAATGTATGGATACATTGTATATCCACCTACCAAGCTTTTATTGCAATTTAGCTAGTGTAAAATATACACTATAGATTATAAGATATGAAAAAGTAATAAGGTATTGACTATTCATATATGATAATCGCATTTATCGTTTGAGTTTCTTTAAACTCATCCATTACTTTGTTATATCCAAATGGATTGTTGAGACAATATTGAACCCCATTGAAGTGAACTGGATTGACATAGTGTGAGCCCCTGGTTACTTATAGGAGGTGACGTCTCGAAGTAACTGAAGTGTGATGCGATTGATGGCAAGTTCAAGTGTCATAGGGTCATATGGGATGACTAGTTGATCACATAGACAGACTGTATGAGACACTCTGTCATGACCGCTTATAGAGTTCTGGAAATTTATAAAGCCTGGTCGTGGCAAGAGCTACTATAGTATTCTTATGAGTCAATTCTGTAGACTAGAGACTATTCGCCCAAGTTGGCACAAGTTTTTTACTAGCTTTGATTTATAGTCTACGACTGTCGTAACTGAAGTCAAATGAGTATATTTTGGGTCATGATAAACTGTGGCTATACGAAGGGAATAGTGCGATAGGAATTGTCCACCCCCTTGTCAGGTTTGTTTCAAATCTCAGGGCCACTCGAGGAGTAGTGAACTGAAAATGCGTGGCCACGCTCGGAAGGTATCTACGGTAGATAATTCCGGTCAGACAGTTACTCTCCAGATTGAGGAAACCACTCAAGATATGATCAAATGCAAGTACGACCTGCAAGACACCTTGCATTGAGTAGGAAATTGTAATAGGACAAGAGAAATGGTGACGCACACTTATCTCGGACAAGTGGGGGATTGTTGGAGTATGTGTCCTCAACAATAGTGCGATCACATATTTAAATCTCATGATAAGAATACGCACGGGATGATTCATTTATAAGTGATCAACATTAATCAGTAATGATTGGCTAACTAGAGTTTGACATTACTGTCGTTTAACGGTGGTGATTACTTTATCCCTTAAGGTTAAACCTATAGGACAGTTCCCTTAATAGATAAGTTGATTAATTGTATATCGCTACAAGTTAATCAATTCCTTAAATTTGAACAATTTATTTGTGAGTGAGAATATTGATATCTTATTGTAATTTGATTAAATAAGATTTATTTTAGTAATTAATAGATTTTATTACTAAAATTTGTTATTGTTTGTGGAACAATTGAATTAAGAATGATTGATTAATTATAATTACAAAATGTTGTGTATTATATTTATATGACCTATTTTATACTTGTGATCATATATTACTAGCTAATTTGTCATATGTAATTAATTTATTAAGAAATGATATTTATTTGGATAAATATGCATTAAAATTAGATATGGGCATGGTGTGTGACACATGACCTAACAAATGACATTTGACAAAATCACAAAAATAAAATGGAGACCATTTATGGTAGGGCACCGGCTTTAGAGGAGAATAAGGGGTTTATTATGTTTGTTAATTTTGAATGGCAAACATGATCATTACCCTAATTCTCTAGCCTTACACACCTAAATGTTTAGAAAAGAGAAACGGCAAAAGGGTGAAGGCCATGCATTAGCCTTCTAGACCCCCCCCCCCCCCAAACCGGCTCCCCCTTGTACATAGAGAAGATTGTTCACTATTTTTCTTGATGATGCAATTCACATCATTCTTATTCTTTTTCTCCTACATCTCTCTAAAATAATTTTAGAATCTCTAAAAATTGTTCATATAAATTCTAATATCACATAATAATATTACTAGTGTAGTAATACAATTATTATTAGAATCATTTTAAGAGTAACTAGTATATTAATCTAGTTAATTAATATATGAGTTTTAAGGGAAAGTCTTGGGTGCAATTTATAAGGAGTATCTCTATACTTGATGTTGCAGGATCATCCATATTTTAAGCTCAAGAACAAATAAGGAAGGTGTCGTTATTTGTGCCCATAATTTCGAACCATTAACAATGTAAGGAACATTGTTTTTCTCTCTTATTTCTACTTTGGTTATGCATGCACTAGGTCTTTATGAAATTATGTTAAAATGTTAATTAGTTCACCATAAGAAATGTCTTATAAGAGGTATATAAACCTAACACCTTACATGCTAAATCACATGGACAAAGTAGATTAGATGCATTAAACGATTAGAAACCTAGCTCACATGTTAGGATCAAAATGGTGTTTTGCACTCTCATATAACGATTGTAGTCTTATCCAATTAGCCATCCTAGTCCAAAGTAGAGGATGTTATTGTAATACTACAGTTTTCTATGCCTTTGAGTACTCTATCGAGTGGGGCTTACTCTGTCGATTAAATGAATTTCGATTTCGAAACAGTGTACTGCTGATGGGTACTCGATCGCGTAAGTGTGGCACTCGATCGAGTAAGGGTCACTGACTTACTCGATCGAGTAAGTCGGTTCTGCGGGTTATTTTAGCCGGGTTTTGTTACCAATAATGCGTGATTGATATTTAAAGTACTCCGTCCGTTTCTTTCTCACTTTTTATCATTTCTAAAACCTCTCAAGAGAAAAACAAGCTACATTACTTCCTTTCTTTGCATTGCTATCAAATCCCAAAGGCTAGGGAAGTCGGATCGTCGTGTTCTTTACGTCGTTGAGTTCGTCGTGTCGTGGGTAAGATCCTTGTATAGTTTTTATGCCTTTTCATTGATTTTGTTTAAAATCCTAATTGGGTTTTTTTGGGGATTTTGGGAGTATGATGTGTATTAGATAGTAATGGTATGATTATGTGATTATAGGAGGTGGTTTCTTAGAGGAGCAATATAGAATAGCTGATTTGTGACGATCTGGTGATTTGCTTATTCTAGGTAGGGTTTCCCTACTCGGTTATTGATTACATAGTTATTGGTGATGGTTGTGTTTATTGTTGATCTTTAACGTATTGGTATTATATTGGTGGTGTTGTTGTTGTTGTTGTATAATTGGTTGTGTAATTGTCTGTGGTTCGCGAGGCGTGTCCTCGGCGGAGTGGAGTCAATTGCGGGAGTGGCTTCACGCCATTGATTCGCCCTCTGTGGGACCCGCCACAGGAGGGGATGTGCACATTAAGGAACATGGGTTATCGCTCGGAATAGATGAGCAGGGATTTGGTGGGTACGGCTGCAGTCCCCCACTGGCGGCGTGGAATATCTGTTGCGATGGGTATTCTGGCAGGACTACACACTTTAGTGTGTAATCAGGTGTGTGGAGATATAATGGAGTTGGGAGTTTTGTGTGTTGTATCTTGTGTATCTTATTTTATGTAATCAGTAACTGACCTTGTTTAAATGTTTTGAAAACTATGGTGACCTATTCGGGGATGGTGAGCAGTTATTGAGCAGGTATGAGATGGCTTGCGCGAGGGATAGCTGGGATGGAGTCAGACTTGTCACTAGAGTCTTCCGATGTGTCTTTGGCTTATTTTATTTTCAGTTGGTTTGACATTTGATTTGGAACATTGTATTTCTTTTACAGTTTGGGATTTTGATATTGTAATCACTTAAACTCATTTACTTAATTAAGTACGTTTCTTTATGGTCTATTTGATATACATTGCCTCGGGTAACCGAGATGGTAGCATTTCCATGCATTAGGTGGCCTTGGTAAGCCACCTTGGTATATGGGGGTGTTACAAAGTGGTATCAGAGCGACGATTTTGGAACATGTAACTAATGAACCCAATGAATCTAGGGAGTCAAAATTAAATGAACCCGGGTAAGAGTTGTTTGGAGCTAATGCAAAGGCTTGGAAGACGTCCTAAACTCGCGATGTCGCTCTACCACTTTGAATCAGTCACTATGGGGTGTTATGGGATCGCTATGTGATTATTTAAGTTTTATTGCATATATATTGAATGATGTGTTGTATGGATTGGTGGATAAATTATTGTGGAGAAAGGAGAATGGAGAATGTGGCAGCGAAAGGTGAGTAGTTTGTATGATTATATGTTGTTGTGAAAAATGAAGTGGCATGATGGTGATTTATAACGTGGTTTTATAGAAACGTGTGAATAAGATGTTGCGTTATATATATATATATATATATATATATATATATATATATATATATATATATATATATATATATATATATATATATATATATATATATAGTTGTGAAAGTAATTGAGTAGGTTGGGCTCGATCGAGTGGGTTGATCTCGGTCGAGTGGGGTATATGACGGTTTTGAGCAATCTCTGTTGTTTTGGGGTACTCGATCGAGTGAGGGCTACTCGATCGAGTAAGTGTGGGGCTCGATCGAGTGGGTTATGTGATGCATTCTGGTCAGGTTTTGGAGTTGAGGTACTCGATCGAGTAAGTGGGCAACTTTATCGAGTGACCTCAACCCGATCGAGTTGGTTGAGTTTCTCGGTCGAGTGTGGTCTGCACATGTTATATACGCGTTGAGTCGTGGGATGTGTGTTTATGTTTGCCTCTTTTCTTATATAGTTCAAAGATGCCGCCAAAGAGATCCGCTTTGTATGCTAGTGCTGAGTTGATGAGTATAGATGAAGTTGTCAAGATGCTTGAGCATCAAGAGGCGCTTACTGAGGCCTTGAAGAAGTTTGTGAAGGACAAAGAGGTTGGGGTAGACTTCGCTAAGATGAGTACTACCATAGCCCGTTTCTGTTGGAGTTTTTATCCTCAACAATAGTGCGATCACATTATTGAAACACATGATAAGAATACATGTAGGTATGATTCATTTATATATGTCCACTGATTAACATTAATCGGTAATGATTGGCTGACTAGAGTTTGACATTACTGTCGTTTGACCGTGGTGATCAGTTGATCCCTTAAGGTCACACCTAAAGGACGATTCCCTTAATAGAAGATTTAATTAATTATATATCGATACAGATTAATTGATTCCTTATAATTGAACAATTTACGTCTGTGAGTGAGAATATATCTTATTGTAATTCGATTAAATAAGATTTGATTTAATAATTAAAATGTTATATTACTAAAAATTTGTTTATGAAACAATTAAGAGAGAATGGTTAATCTTAATTACAAAGTGTTGTAGATTATATTAACATGATCCGTTTTATAATATGTAATTGTTAATTACCTTTTAATTAGTTAAAATTGATTTGTTCATTTTGTAAATAACATTTAATTTATTAAATATACATTAGTAAGAATAGTGACATGTTGATTGTCACATGTCACACTTTATTACAAATGACAAATCACAAAATAAATATAATGGATGCATACACTATGGATGGACCGATTTTATGGGGTGTTTAGGGTTATATTTAATTGTCTTTTAATTTATTAGAAGACATAATCATTCCCTAATGGTCTTAGCCCTTACACTACAGTATTTGATAAGAGGAAAAGGAAAAAGGGTAAAAGCCATGCATTGGCCCTTGGCACCTCACCCTACCCGACAACTCCTCTAAAATGAAAGGATGTTCTCATTTCTTCTTTTGAACCTAATCTTGTCATATTCTCTATAATACTCACTTCTCCCTCTAAAATAGTTTTAGAACAAAGAAAATTGTTTAAGAAAAATCTAATAAAATCCTATTACATTACTATAGTAGCAATATTGTTTTTATTAGATTTATTATAAGGACACTAATTATATTACCTAGTTAGTGATTTAATTAGTATTAAGGCATAGTCTTGGTGCAACTAAGAGGAGGTATTCCACTATGAATACTTGAAGTTTTTGGAGGATCATCTATTTATATTGTAGGTCAAGAACAAGTGTAGGAAGGAGTCCAAACTTGTGCCTATTTCGTACCATACCTACAATGTAAGGAATATTGTTAAATCTTCCATATTTTATCTTTAGTTATGCTTGCAACTAGATCTATAATAAATAAGTTTAATTAGAGGGTTTTAGAATCCTTTCAAGTGGTATCAGAGCTTAGGTTGTTGCATGCATAATCGGTTTATTGTTTTTCCGAGTTGAAAGTATAACATATAAAACTAGAGATTTTGTGATTTATAATATAAAGTCACGAAATTTTTTGCATGTTGTATATTCTGGTCCTAAAATGTATTTAGGTCATTTTGATGATTTATGGTGATTTTTCTCATTTTAATGATTTTTAGTGATTTTATTACATTTTAATGAATAAAATGGTATTTAAAATGCAAAAAATAGTCAGACTTAGTTTCTGACCTTGAAATTTTTATATGAACTCACATGCATATTTTACTTATTCTATGTAAACTTTCGTATAAATTTGATTTATTTTGCATGATTTATGATTTTTATGTGATAAAAATAGAATAAATAGAGGTAAAATGGTTAAAAATAGTTAAACTTCAAAATAGGCCATGAAATTTTAATATGTTGTCACATGCACGTTTTACTCACTGTGTGTAAAATAAGAGATGAACAAGATTCATTTTGCATTATTTATGAATTTTTAGTGTAAAAATGACATAAATAGTGACTATTTTTAGCAAAAATAGCTAAAACAAATTACATGGCATGACAAAATTATTTTAGGTTGCATTATATCAGAGCTAAAGTTGGAACATTGATTAGATTATTTTTCATATGCTTTAGATGTTTTATTTGATAAAACCGATAAAACGCAACTATATTTTTCTCAAAATAAATTCGAAAATTTTAACCTTGATTTTTGACATTATGAGTGTCCTAGAATTATTCCAGAATGTTCAAAAATTTAAACTTCAATTTTTGAAGTTATCGTAATTTAATTTGGATTTATTTAGTAAAAAGTTATGAATTTAAGGTCTATTATGAGCATAAATGTTAAATCAAGTTGAATTATTGTCAAAAATTGAGTAATGACAAATTTTTGAGTCCTAAAAGGTTAGGATAATTAACTTGGACTAAAATTAGATTTTAGTATTATTTTACGATTTGGCTATAATTAGGCATGTTAATTACATATTATAATGCTGCATTTTTCATTCATGAATGTCATATTTTATTTATATAATTTTGAATTATGTAATTTTATCTTAGTATGACCTTAGTTTTAATCGATATTACCCGAAATGTAAGGGAATATTGATTTGATTGTAATTTATTGTTATCTCGTATCACTTTTATTTTTATTAGATTTTATTTTACGAATGTATAATAGGAAGTACAATGTACATTTTATTATTATTATTATTTGTAATTCCGGAGTTTCCAAAAGACGGTGCCATTCGGAAAGGAGTTCCGATCAAGACGGTGTTTGTCCTTGGAGGCGTGTCACATGAATATTCAAGGGACCAAAAGAGTTGGTTTCCGAATATGTAATAGAATATAAGATTTTCTATTTTAGGAAAGGCCATACTAGGAAATTTAGCTTTATTTGCTTGCTTTATATGTTTGCATGCATTGCCAAATCGCCACAACTTTACATGCATATTTTATCGATTTTTCGACTATTGTCAATTATAATTATCAAGTATTCATCGACTTAGTTCACTTAAGATGATAGATAATAAATCGACAAGACCTCTCACATATTTAAAATGGAGATCAGCCTTACCAAATAGTAGGACTCATGAATCCCTTTGACATTTGGGGTAGATTCGGTTTCCCGGGGTACTTACAATTTTCATTGGGTAAGTAAGGTAATAAAACGTTATTACACGCGAAATTTGGTTGGACTCAACGGGATATAAAGACGAGTCTTATGTTCCGGGGCTAGAGATGAAATTTATGAAATACATCGACCGAGAGTTCTATAGTAGAATCAATTAAAGAGTTAATTACCAAATTTATACAAATATGGGATATATCGGTTTCCCGTGCCCATGTTTGTGTAAAAATGGATCTCGGAATCATTTATATAAATTAGGTGCGAGGTTATTATATAAATGCATAATTTTAAACCCTGTTAAAATGTTTGTAAGTAAAACGATAAATGTTAATTATTTCCTTCATCTCTGTTTTGTAGTTATCTTGATATACCGCTATGGACACATCTAGTTCTTTGACACCGATCACCATTGAATCATGTCACGAATCTTTCGACGAAATATTCTCACTTCACAACCTTGATAAGACTAGAGAAATTCACTTTGGCATTAGTTCCGATGGAATCCTTAACTTTATTACCACTTCCTCACCTCCCATCAAACCTAGCAAAGTAGTGGCTAAATCTTGTGAAGACAACCTCACTAATACCATGGGATCCTTGTCTTTAAAAGCAAGGAAAAATGATGAAGCTAGTGGGAGTTTTAGCAAAAAGCTTGCAATGAAAAGAGGAAAGTTCAAAAGGAGGAAGAAAAGTAAGAGGTCAAATTCGAACCATAGGGATATCATGGCTAGTGCGACTACCAATAATATATGGGTGAGGAATTGCCCCATGTTTTGGGAGTTATCAATGGTAATATGTCTTCCGAAATCTTTGTTATCGATATAAATCTTACTTCCACCTCAACATGGGTATTGGATACCGGATGTGGTTCTCACATTTGTAATCATTTACAGGGTCTTAGAGACGTGGAAAAGCTAAACAAGGGTGATGTGGATCTCCGACTTGGAAATGGAGCTAGGGTAGCCGCCACTTCAAGAGGGACTTATGTACTTGTTTTAGCTAATGGCTTTGAGTTGTCCTTACATAATTGTTATTTTGTACCTTCTTTATCTAAGAACATCATTTCCGTTGCCAAGTTAGACATGGAAGGTTTTTCGTTTGCTATTAAGAACAATTGTTATGTAATTTCTAGAAATGACTTGGCCATAGGCCAAGGCACATCAATTAATGGCATTTATGTTCTTGAAACTTCTAGCTCAAGCAAAGATATCTATAACATGCAATAAAAACGATTCAAAACAAGTGACCCAAATGAATCATACATTTGGCATTGTCGATTAGGTCACATAAATGAAAAGCGCATTAAAAGACTAGTGTTGATTGGTGTAATTAAATCATTTGATTTTCAATCATTTGGTATATGCGAATCATGTCTTGAAGGGAAAATGACTCTTAATCCTTTTAGTGGTAAAGGCACACGAACAAGTGACTTGTTGGGTCTTATACATACCGATGTATGTGGACCAATGACTATCACCGCTAGAGGAATTTATGACTACTTCGTCACTTTTACCGATGACTTAAGTAGATATGGGTATGTCTACTTAATCAAGTATAAAAGTGAAGTTTGTGATAAATTCAACGAATTTAAAAACGAAGTAGAGAACCAATTGAATAAAAGGATTAAAGTACTTTGATCCGATCGTGGTGGTGAATATCTTAGTAATGAATTTGATTCACACTTAAAAGGATGTCGCATTGTGTCACAACTCACTCCGCCTGGTACACCACAACTAAATGGTGTTGCCGAAAGGAGAAATCGAACCTTACTTGATATGGTTCGATCAATGATGAGTCAATCTGATTTACCAGACTCCTTTGGGGATTTGCTCTTCAGTCTGCCGTTCACTCAATCAATCGTAGCCCGACTAAAGCAACCGAGAAGACTCCATATGAGATGTGGAAATGCAAGGTCCCTAATTTGTCTTACCTTAAGATTTGGGGTTGTGATGCTCATGTCAAAGTTAAGACCGACAATAATCTAGCCCCAAGATCTCAAAGGTGTATATTTATAGGCTATCCGAAGGAAACATATGGCTTTTACTTCTACATCCGTCACGAGAATAAAGTGTTAGTGGCTCGTGAGGCTGTCTTCTTAAAAAATGAATTTATTTCTAGAAGACAGAGTGGGAGAAAGTTTGAACTTGATAAAGTTCAAGAGCCACAAACTAAAGAGAGGACGCAAGAAGATGTTCCTTCCTCGTCTAACACGAACCTTGTTCCTTCCGAACCTAGGAGGTCAGGGAGAGTCAGTCGCCAACCTGATAGATACATAGGTATTATCGAGGGAGATGGCAACTTACACATGTTACTTTTAGAAAGTGACGAACCTGCGTCCTACAAAGCCGCAATCTCTAGTCCAAATTCAACTTTATGGCAAGAAGCCATGCAATCCGAAATAAATCTATGCATGAAAATCAAGTTTGGGACTTGGTTGATTTGCCTGAAGATGTAAAACCTCTTCAATGCAAATGGATCTTTAAAGTAAAGAATGGTATAGAAGGGAAAGATGATGTCTACAAAGCAAGGTTAGTGGCAAAAGGTTTCACCCAAATTCATGGTTTACACTATGATGAAACTTTTTCCCCCGTGGCCATGCTTAGATCTATTCGGATTATGTTAGCGATTGCCCCATTTCATGATTATGAAATATGGCAAATGGATGTCAAAACCGCCTTCCTAAATGGGTATTTAGAGGAGGAAGTGTACATGACGCAAGCAGAGGGTTATGTAAATCCGAAAAATCCTAATAAGGTATGCAAGCTTAAGCGATCCATCTATGGTCTTAAGCAACCATCAAGAAGTTGGAATCATCGTTTTAATCATGTTATAAAAGAGAATGGTTTCACTCGAAGTGTCGAGAAACCGTGTTTATACATGAAATTTAGTGGGAGCAATGTCGTCTTCCTTATCTTGTATGTGGATCACATAATACTTATTGGAAATGATGTGCCAATGCTTACCTATGTCAAGGGGTGGTTGGGAAATCATTTCACGATGAAAGATTTAGGAGAAGCGCAACGCATATTAGGTATACGAATCTATAGATATAGATCAAAAAGGATATTGGCATTAAGTAAAGAATCTTATGTTGTTAAGATTCTTCGACGTTTCAACATGGAAAAATCCAAAAGGGGTTTTATTCCAATGGGCAGTGGAATTACTTTGAGCAAGTCTCAATCACCCACTGAACCTGAAGATGTTAAACGCATGAAATTAATCCCTTATGCTTCCGCTGTTGGATCAATCATGTATGCCATGATATGCACTCGTCCCGATGTTTCGTATGCTTTAAGCATAACAAGTAGATATCAAGCCAATCCAGGTGAAAGTCACTGGGTAGCCGTCAAGAATATCCTTAAGTACATGAGAAGGACTAAGGATTCATTCTTGGTGTTTTTAGATATCAAACCAACTCGAGCTTCCAAACTGATAGGGATGAGTTAAAGTCCTAGACTGGCTTCATTTTCATGATCAATGGTGGTGCCGTTAGCTAGAGAAGTTTCAAAGAGCCAGTCATTTCGGATTCTACAATAGAGGCTGAATACATTGCGGCATCTGAAGCTGCCAAGGAAGCTATATGGATAAGGCAATTCTTAGAAGGACTAAGGGTAGTCCCTTCCGCCAAAGATCCTATCACACTTTATTGTGATAATAGAGTGACCATCTTTCAAGGAAAAGAACACAAGTCTAGCAACAAGTCTAGACATGTACCCAGAAAATTTCATATGATTAGGATTACATTGAAAGGAAAGAAATAACGATTTCTAAGGTTGGGACAAATGAGAATATTGTTGATCCTCTAACCAAGAGTCTACCGCAGGCTATGCATGATAAACATGTAGTTTCCATGGGTCTTAAGCGTATGCCCAATTTGTATTAGATTATGAGATATGAAGTAATAATATTGTATTGATTGTTCATATATGATAATCGCATTTATCGTTTGAGTTTTATTTTAAACTCTTTTATTTTATTACTTTGTTTTATCCAAATAGGTTGTTGAGACAATATTGAACCCTATTAAAGTGAACTGGATTAACATAGTAATTGCTGAAGTTACTTATATGAGGTGACGTCTCTAAGTGACTAGAGTGTGAGTAGTCGATCACATAGACAGACTGTAAGGGACACTCTGTCGTGCAGTGACCGCTTATAGAGTTCTGGTAATTTTTATAGCCTGGTCGTGGCGAGAGCTACTATGGTATTCTTTTGAGTCAATTCTTTGACTAGAGACTGTTCGCCCAAGTTGGCACAGTTTCTGAGTGACTTTAAGTTATGGACTACGACTTTCGTAAAAGAGGTCAAATGCGCATCTTTTGGGTCATGATGAGCTGTGGCTAAACAAAGGGAATAGTGCGATAGGAATTGTCCACCCCCTTGTCAGGATTATTTAAAAATCTCAGGGCCACTCGAGGAGCAGTGAAGTGGAAAATGCGTGGCCACGCTCGGAAGGTATCCATGGTAGATAATTCCGGTCAGACAGTTAATCTCCACATCGAGGAAATCCCTCTTGATGTGATCACATGCAAGAACGACCTGCAAGGCACCTTGCATTGAGTAGGAGATTATAATAGGACAAGAGAATTGGTGACGCACACTTGTCTCGAACAAGTGGTAGATTGTTGGAGTTTGTGTCCTCAACAATAGTGTGATCACATTATTAAAACTCATTATGAGAATACATGTAGGGATGATTCATTTATATTTGTCAAATGATCAATATTAATCGGTAATGATTGGCTGACAAGAGTTTCACATTATTGTCGTTTGACGGTGGTGATCAGTTGATCCCTTAAGGTCACACCTAAAGAACGATTCCCTTAATAGAAGATTTAATTAATTGTATATCGATACAGATTAATTGATTCCTTATAATTGAACAATTTACGTCTGTGAGTGAGAATATATCTTATTGTAATTCGATTAAATAAGATTTGATTTAGTAATTAAAATGTTATATTACTAAAAATTTGTTTATGAAACAATTAAGAGAGAATGGTTAATCTTAATTACAAAGTGTTGTAGATTATATTAACATGATCCATTTTATAATATGTAATTGTGAATTACCTTTTAATTAGTTAAAATTGATTTGTTCATTTTGTAAATAACATTTAATTTGTTAAATATACATTAGTAAGAATAGTGACATGTTGATTGTCACATGTCACATTTTATTACAAATGACAAATCACAAAATAAATAAAATGGATGCAAACACTATGGATGGACCGATTTTATGGGTTGTTTAGGGTTATATTCAATTGTCTTTTAATTTATTAGAAGACATAATCATTCTCTAATGGTCTTAGCCCTTACCCTACACTCTTTGATAAGAGAAAAAGGAAAAAGGGTAAAAGCCATGCATTGGCCCTTGGCACCTCACCCTACCGGGCCACTCCTCTAAAATGAGAGGATGTTCTCATTTTTTCTTTTTAACCTAATCTTGTCATATTCCCTATAATACGAACTTCCCACTCTAAAATAGTTTTAGAACAAAGAAAATTGTTTAAGAAAAATCTAATAAAATCCTTTTACATTACTATAGTAGTAATATTGTTGTTATTAGATTTATTATAAAGACAATAATTATATTACCTAGTTAGTAATTTAATTTGTATTAAGGCATAGTCTTGGTGCAACTAAGAGCGGGTATTCCATTATGAATACTTGAAGTTTTTGGAGGATCATCTATTTATATTGTAGCTCAAGAACAAGTGTAAGAAGGAGTCCTCACTTGTGCCCATTTCATACCATACCTACAATGTAAGGAATATTGCTAAATCTTCCATATTTTATCTTTAGTTATGCTTGCAACTAGATCTATAATTAAATAAGTTTGTTTAGAGGGTTTTAGAATCCTTTCAGTTTCAACCCTAAGGAATATATGGGTACCGGAGCGCCAATTTTGCTCGACAATTGGCATAGGGAGATGGAGAATATCTTGAATGTGGTTCAGTGTCCCGAGGACTTCAAAGTGGAACAAGTTGCGTTCTACTTAAGAGATGTTGCGGGAGTGTGGTAGGATAAGATAAGGGAGAGTGCCGTAGATCTGAATGTGAGCCAGGGAAAGTCAGCTATACCATGGAGTGAGTTTAAGAGAGCTATGCGCCGAGAGTTGGTACCTGAGCATGTTTGTAGTAAGCTGAGGGAAAAGTTTGAAGATTTCAAAATGACTCCGGATATGACTGCGGCTGAGTATTATCATAAGTTTAATGAGAAGTCTAGGTATGCAGAGGATATGGGGTTGAACTAGGAGAACCTGACGCTGAGATCGATTTGAGAAGGGTTTGACCTACAAGATAATAGAGTAGCTACCGGTTGGGGTCCTTACAGATGTTAAGAAAGTGTATGAGCGAGCAGGGAGAGCTGAGTGATTGGTCGAAATGGCCAAAGGGAATATGGAGAGAGGTCCCGAGAAGAGAAAGGCTGAGAGTGAGGGTGGTGGTCAGTCCAGTTACAAGAGGGGCAACCATAACCAAGTGAGGGTTACTCATCAGGATCGGGTTTTAGTGATGGAGCTTCCTATGGGCGTGGCGGTGGTGGTGGTAGTAGCAGCTGGGGTATATGTTGCTACAACTGTGGCGGTGTGGGCCACAAGAGACATGAGTGTAATAGTGCTGTGGGAAGGGTTTTTCAGAGGCCATCACAAGGGAGTTTCACTGAGGGTCCATCTCAGAGTTATGCTAGCAACAGGCCGGCCGGGTCATGGAATAATCAAGTAGGTCAGAATAACAACGGTGGATCTAACCACAATGGCGGTAATTCTTATCAGAAATCGGTAGCTAACAACAACTAGGTGTAGGGTGCCAAGCCATCTACTAGTTCTTGTACGATCAAGGGAGGTGGACAAAAGACCAGCGGCAAGTTATTTATGATGGACAAGAAAGCTGCTGACGATGATGCTCACGTGATCACGAGTACTTTTCTTGTTAATGGTGTTTTTACTTTTGTTTTGTTTGATTCAGGGGCGTCACACTCTTTTGTATCGTCGAGTCATGCTAAGCTTTTGGGTTTAAGAGAGTTTGAGTCTGTAAAAGATGAGGTTTTTATACCCTCAGGTGAGTCTGTATCTTGTGGGAGGTTGTATAAGGGCGTATCTATGATAGTTGGGCAGGTTGACCTTCCAGTGGATTTGTTGGAGTTTCCTATGGATGGTTTTGAGATGATAGTTGGTATGGATTGGCTGGGTAAGTACAAGGCTAGAATAGATTGTCACCAAAAGAGAGTCTCTTTGAGAGGTCCTAAGGGAGTTAGTGTGTCTTATCGTGGGTTTGTTGTCAAACCCAAAGTCAAAGTGATTGCAGTGGTGACATTGAAGTCTTATCTGAGGAAGGGGTGTCCTTTGATTCTATGCCATGTGAGAGACCATAGTAAGGTGAGTTCGACAGCTGATCAAATACCAGTGGTGGGAGAGTTTCCAGATGTTTTACCGGAGGAGATACCAGGTGTGCCACCAAAGATGGATATAGATTTGAGTGTGGAGCTGAAACCAGGGATAGGACCAATCTATAAGGCCCCGTACCGCCTGGGTCCGAAGGAGTTGGAGGAGCTGAATAAACAGCTAGATGATTTGATTAATAAGGGATACATTAGACCTAGTGTATCGCCATGAGGAGCACCAGCTCTGTTTGTAAAGAAGAAAGATGGGAGTTTGAGATTGTGCATCGACTAAAGAGAGCTGAACAGGGTTACAGTAATGAACAAGTATCCTTTGCCAAGGATAGATGATCTGTTTGACTTTTTGAAGATTAATTTGAGATCATGTTACCATCAGGTGAGGATTCGGGATGAGGACATACAAAAGACAGCTTTTACATCGAGGTATGGTCACTATGAGTATGTGGTTATGCCGTTTGGGTTATCTAATGTAGCAGCAGTGTGTATGGATTTGATGAACTGGGTCTTCCGTCAATTTTTAGATCGGTGTATGGTGGTGTTCATAGATGATATCATAGTCTATTCTAAGACTAAGGAGGAACATGAGGAGCACTTGAGGTTAGTGTTACAGACTTTGCGTGACAATCACTTGTATGCAAAGTTGTCTAAGTGTGAGTTCTGGCTCGAGAAAGTTGCCTTTCTAAGGCATGTGATTTCCAAGGATGGTGTAGTTGTGGATCCAACAAAGACAGAGGCAGTGTCTAAGTGGGAATCATCGAAAAGTGTGGCAGAGATCAGGAGTTTCTTGGGTTTGGCAGGGTACTATCGTCGGTTCATGAAAGACTTTTCAAAGATCGACAGACCTATGATAGCGTCGATGAGGAAAGAGAACAGGTTTCGTTGGGATGAAAGTTGTGAAACGGCGTTCCAAACACTAAAGGAGCGTTTGACCACAGCTCCAGTTTTAGCTTTACCTGAAGGGTGTGAGAAGTTTGAGGTATATACAGATGCTTCAAAGAATGGGTTAGAATGTGTGTTGATGCAGAATGGGAAAGCAATTGTCTATCCTTCTAGGCAATTGAAACCTTATGAGGAGAACTATCCGACACATGATCTAGAGTTGGGTGCAGTTGTGTTTGCTCTCAAGATTTGGAGGCACTATCTTTATGGAGCGACCTTTAAAGTGTTTTCAGATCACAAGAGTCTCAAAAATATCTTTACTCAAAAGGACTTGAACATGAGACAGAGGAGTTGGATGGAGCTGATAAGGGACTATGACATGGATATGATATACCATGAAGGGAAAGCAAACATGCTTACTGATGCGTTGAGCAGGAAGAGTGTGCATTCTCTATGCACATCTATGTCTTTGATGAGGTTGAGAGATGTGGTGGGGAAGATGGGGATACATGTGATACAAAAAGGTGATAGTAGAGGAGACTTAACAGTGGACCCAGATCTTTATGGTGATATTTGCAGGAACCAGGCTCTGGATCCTAAGATTGAGGAGTGGAGAACTGGATTAGAGAAAAGGACAGTGTCTCCGTTCTCTATTCATATAGATGAGAGTGTTCAGTTTGATGGGAGATGGTGTGTTCCTAGTGATGAGGAGTTGAAAAAGATAATTATGACAGAGGCTCATTGCACACCGTATTCAGTACATCCATGAAGAGTCTATCGATCCGAAATACTCAAGAGGGGGGGGGGGGGTGATTTGAGGATTAAAACCTTAACCTACTTTTTCGATTGCACGTGTATAATTAATTATTTAAAGTGTATTGATTAAACTTTAACTAATCAACTAATTAACGAATTAAAACAATACAAATAAACGAAAGAAAAAGAGAGACACACGGATTTTTGAAGTGGTTCAGTTTCACAAATCGAAACCTACGTCCACTATTCTCGATTAATAAATTTAGTACCTTTCTACGGATTACAAATTTACTAACCCAACTCGTACAACTAACCCTAGTTGTAACTCAAATGAGTATCGTTAAATACTCAAGTGACTAACTTACACTAATAAGAAAGCACTAATGATTCTTCTCAAAAGTTCACGTTAATGAACGAGTAAGAAATCAATTAAGCACTATTATCTTATAACGATGACAAAAGAATGAATGCACAAGTTTATATGACACACGACCTTTTCAAAATAACAAAACGGTTTTTGCTTATAAAACACGGTTTTTGCTTTTAAAATAAAATCAAATTATGCTCAAAGGTCTTATTCTTAAATGTTGCAAAGTGTAAAGTATTTATAGTAAAAGAGGAGCAGGGCACACGGTTTCATCGAAACCCTAGAGGCCGAAATAATATGATATGATAGAATCATATCTTATTATTTTTATCCATAAAATCTTAGGAAAAGATATAAGTTGTTATTAGATTATCTTATCATATATTCACCTAATATTCATTCCTTAATACCCTAGATATGCCGAATGAATAAGGAAAAATCATAACAACATTTCTCCTCATAAAATCGCATTTTAATGCCGATAATATATAAAATGAACAATAAAATCCATAAATAAACCAAAATGTCCTAAAAATCACTTAGGACCAGAAACTTTTAACATGCAAAGTTATTTATAGGTTTATCTTCATAAATCCAAATTAATTAGTTTTGTATGTTAATCTTATAACTCGGAAAAACCATAAACCGATTTGCATCCAAACAACCTAAGGCTCATGATACCGCTTGTTAGGATTCAATAATCTCATTAGTTTACATATTCATATATGAATTAATTTATTTGGTCATAAAATAAATACAAGATCTTATGCGTGCAAACATAAAACAAAATAGAGAAGAAATCGTCACTTCTTACATTTGTGTTTCGGATATTTGGGCAGCAACAAGATCTCCTTCTTGTTAGTTCTTGAGCTTTCCAACAATGGATGAACAAAGGTTCAAATTAGAACCTCTCCCAAAAGCATATACCCAAGGAACACTCTTAATAACTAATATTATTATGGGCTAGTAATAATATTAATCTTACTAAAATGACTAAAAATATAATTTTGTTCTCTTGTATTTTCGGCCAAGAGAGGAGAGATTGTGAGGTTTTTATTTCTCTAAGTTTTTCACAAATTGTAGAGAGAATTAATTTTCTAACTCTAGAAAATTATATGATAAAGAGTGAATATAATGGAAGAAAAACCCCTTGGCTTTTCTCATGCAAAACCGGTTGGAGGGGGGAGGACTAGTGGCCAATGCATGAGCTTGTGTTCTTCTCTAAGATAAACTAGGTTTGCATATACACTAGAGTGATCATTGTGTTTTCCATTTAAAATAATTAACACAATTTAAAGACCCTAACCCTCCCCATTTCGGTACACTTATTATAAAATGGAAGGTCCATTTTATTTTTGTCATTTGTCAGTTGTGACATGTTACTTGACATGTGAAATTGTAATGTATTTTTAACATATTAAAAATCGACATACTCATAAAATATGTCATATACAAAATCGACTAGTAATTCATAATTACTTGTACCAAAACGGTTTATCAAATTTTAAATTACAACGTCTTGTATTTATAATAAATTATTCATTCAATTTCAATTTCAGTTGTTTCGTAAACAATTATTTTTATCTAAGTAATAAAACAATTCGATTACTTAGACCGTATCTGATTTAATCGAATTATAATAAGACAGGTTAATCTTACTCACAAATCATCCGTCAATTTTAAGCAATTTAATCAACTCGTATCGGCATACGATTAATTAAATAATCAATTAAGAGTATTTCCCTATAGGTATGACCTAAGGGGATCAACTGATCACCACCGTCGCACGACAGTAATGTCAAACTCTAGTAAGCCAATCATTACCGATATGTGTGGACCAGTTGACTGTAAAATATTACATCCCACATGTATTCTTAAAAATGAGATTAAAACATGTGATCATTATGATCGACAATTGTGATCGCATTATTGTCGGAGGACACATATTCCAACAAGAAGTGCATTGTTACGTTACCATTACGAGATAACCACCTACACTATTCTAATCTTCTTAGGAGATCTTCGAATGTAGGCTTCTTCATTATCCAAGCTTGATTAATCTTTAAATGAGCTTCATCTTCTCATGATTGCTTGAATAATGCTTTAACAGTTGTAAAACGTTGATCCTCGATTGAGGGCTTGATCATGATATGTTCTTGTATACTTCCATCACAATTCTTTAATGCTTGCGATTATCAAGTCCAATCTAAAAGACTAAACAAACAATTACGCGTAACGAGTATATAGAATATAAAGCACTCTTGACATCATCAAAACATAAACATATATATCTATATGGTTCAACAATCCAGGTGGTGACAAGTTGTATAAAGATTTGAAGAAGACTTTCTGGTGGCCTGGGATGAAGAGGGAAACAGCTGAGTTCGTGGCACGATGTTTGACATATCAGCGAGTTAAGGGAGAGAAACGATGGCCACAAGGTAAGATACAGTCTCTTGAGGTACCTGAGTGGAAATGGGAATCTATCTCTATGGACATTATAGCAAGTTTACCGAGGAGCCAGCAGGGTAACAACATGATATGGGTGATAGTTGACCGTTTGACTATGTCAGCTCACTTTATTCCTATGAAAGATACATGGAGTAAGGTTTAGTTGGCTAATGGGTATAGGAAACATATGGTGAGGTTACATGGAGTCCCTAAGGACATTGTGTTAGATGGCGATCATAGGTTTATTTCTCGGTTTTGGCAAGAGTTGCACGGGATGATGGGAACTACCTTGAAGATGTGTATTGCTTTTCATCCTGCAACAGATGGATAGACGGAGAGGACTATCAAGACCTTGGAGGATATGTTACGAGCTTGTGTGATGGAGTTTGGTGGTAGCTGGGAGGATAGGTTGGACTTGATCGAGTTTTCTTATAACAACAGCTACCACACGAGTATTAGGATGGCACTGTTTGAGGCTTTGTATGGGAGGTTTAGCAGTCCTATTTGCAGGGATGATAGAGTTGAGGCTGTGGTTTTAGGACCACAGATGGTACAAGAAATGATAGAACGGGTTAAGGTGATTCGACAAAAGATGAAAGCGGCCCAGGATCGACAAAAGATTTATGCAGACCTACATCGCCGGGACATAGAGTTTCAGGTTGGGGACAAGGTTCTTTTGAAAGTGTCTCTTATGCGTGGGGTTATGAGGTTTGGTAAGAAAGGGAAGCAGAGCCAGGAGTTCATCGGACCATATGAGATTTTGGATCGTGTGGGAGAGGTTGCTTACCGGTTAGCGTTACCAAAAACTTTGGATCGTGTGCATAATGTATTTCATGTGTCTCAGTTACGGAAGTATGTGAGTTATCCCTCCCATGTGCTAGAGGTGGAGAACTTAGAGTTGGATGAGTCTTTGTCCTATATTGAGGTGCCAAAAAAGATTCTTGATCACAAGGTTCGAAAAACTAGGTCCGGGGAAACGGTGTTGCTTAAGGTTTTATGGTCTAATCATGAGGTTGAGGAAGCTACTTGGGAGGGGGAGGAGGCTATGAGGGAGTTGTATCCGTCTCTTTTTGATCTGGTATGTGTGGTTACGGGGACGTAACCATGTTCTTTTGGGGGGGGGGGAGGGGGGGGGGGGGTAGGAGATGATCACATAAGGTTTTGGTATGGTTTTATGTTTGTCTCTGCACAGTTAGTAGTTGTTTTGAGTCAGTTTGAGTTGTGGTTGGGGGTTTTGTTTTGAGTTCTTGTTTGCGTTGTTGTGTCATGGTTGCATTAGTATTTTTCGTTTATGAGTATGGGTTAAACTTCGGGGACGAAGTTCTTTTTAAGGAGGGAAGACTATAATACTACGGTTTTCTATGCCTTTGAGTACTCTATCGAATGGGGCTTACTCTATCGAGTAAGTGAGTTTCGATTTCAAAACAGTGTACTACTGATGGGTACTCGATCGAGTAAGAGTGGCACTCGATCGAGTAAGGGTCACTCGATCGAGTTCGATCGAGTAAGTGACTTACTCGATCGAGTAAGTCGGTTCTGCGGGTTGTTTTAGCCGAGTTTTGTTAGTAATGTGTGATTGATATTTAAAGTGTTCCGTCAGTTCCTTTGTCACTTTTTATCTTTTCTAAAACCTCTCAAGAGAAAAACAAGTTACGTTACTTCCTTTCTTCGCGTTGCTATCAAATCCCAAAGGCTAGGGAATTCGGATCGTCGTGTTCTTTACGCCGTTGAGTTCGTCGTGTCGTGGGTAAGATCCTTGTATAGTTTTATGCTTTTTCGTTGATTTTGTTTAAAACCCTAATTGGGTATTTTGAGAGATTTTGAGAGTATGATGTGAATTAGATAGTAATGGTATGATTATGTGATTATAGGAGGTGGTTTCGTAGAGGAGCAATATTGAATAGCTGATTTGTGATGATCTGGTGATTTGCTTATTCCAGGTAGGGTTTCCCTACTCGGTTATTGATTACATAGTTGTTGGTGATGGTTGTGTTTATTGTTGATCTTTAAGGTATTAGTATTGTATTGGTGTTGTTGTTGTATCATTGATTGTGTAATTGTCTATGGTTCGCGAGGCGTGTCGTCGGCTGAGTGGAGTCACTTGTGGGAGTGGCTTCACACCCTTGATTCACCCTCTGTGGAACCCGCCACAAGAGAGGATGTGCACATTAAGGAATATGGGTTATCGTTTGAAATAGATGAGTCGGGATTTGGTAGGTACGGCTGCGGTCCCCCACTGGCGGCGTAGAATATCTATTGCGATAGGTATTCTGGCAGGACTACACACTTTAGTGTGTAGTCAGGTGTGTGGAGATATAATGGCGTTGGGAGTTTTGTGTGTTGTATCTTGTGTATCTTATTTTATGTAATCAGTAATTGACCCCGTTTAAATGTTTTGAGAACTGTGGTGATCCATTCGGGGATGGTGAGCAGTTATTAAGCAGGCATGATATGGCTTGTACGAGGGATAGATGGGATGGAGTCGTCACTTGTCACTAGAGTCTTCTGCTGTGTCTTTGGCTTATTTTATTTTCAGTTGGTTTGACATTTGGTTTGGAACATTGTATTTCTTTTACAGTTTGGAATTTTGATATTGTAATCACTTAAACTCATTTACTTAATTAAGTACGTTTCTTTATGGTCTATTTGATATACATTTCCTCGGGTAACGGAGATGGTAGCGTTTTCATGCATTAGGTGGCCTTGGTAAGGCACCTTGGTGTATGGGGGTGTTAGAGTTATTGCAACGGGCGAGGGTGGGTGTTTTATTAATGAATTTCCCATCACGTACTTTCAACAACGAACTCAAATATCATTTTCAAAAATGGTTCCCAAATTTCCTAAGATTTGGCGGCGACTCCTAGACGATTTTCAACCCCGTGGATAATACCCTTCATTTTCCCACATCCACACACATCCTCTATGATCCATCTTTATTAGGCAGCAAGAGTGATGGCACAGCACATGGACTAAGTGACTCTGATGTAAAATAGTACAATTTTTGTGATAGTTTTAGTTTAATAAAATACGCAGCGGAATTAAAATATTTTTGGTATTTTTTGTATGAAATATGCACGAAAATTAAAAGGGATATGAATTAGTTGTGAAAATCTCGCAAGACCCCTCAACTAAAACTAGGATATGAAGTAAATTGCACTCCTTCCTCGCAAGAAATTTCTCACAACTCACAACTGGTTTGTATGACTCTCACCTCGCAAGGATAGACTCACACTCAACTCTCAACCTCGCAAGGAAGAAAATTAAATACTTATAACTCGCAAGCAATAAGCACACACAAGTATAAAACTTGAATTAACTCTCTCATTCAATTGAATAAAATTGAATACCAAGCCCTCTATTTATATAGTAGATTAGGCTGACTAAGAAGACGCCTAAAACTGCCTAAAATCAACTTTCCTAAACTCGACCCTTGGAGGATTGGCAAAATTGACTTATTACAACTTGCTAAAAATAGGAAATAAACAACACTACCTTAAACTTATTAGGCAAAATAAAATAAGGAAACTAATAATAAGCCTCGATTTAGGGAAGTGAACTTGAGTTAGTTCGTCACCCGCGTAAAAGTTGGACAGCTCAACTTAAAACGATCATATCTCCTTCGTTACTTAACCAAATACGGCTTATGACCACTTGTTGGAAACCTAATTTCATGTACTTTCATCTCAAATAGGTATCACACCAAAATTAGTCATAGTTTAGGAGATATTTAGCTGTTAAACCAAGTGAAAAAAAACTGAAATGTCAAGGGTGAATTGAACTTGCATTTTGAATGTAGACCCATGTCCCACCTGTATCATTCTCCCCTTCTTCAAAAAATATTCGTCCTCGAATCTTCAAAATTTTGAATTTGAAATTTTTATCGTTAGACCCTCTAGGATCACACACAAATCATGTAAGCTTGGATTCATAAGATGCAAAAATATCAGTAGTTAATCTCGCACACAAATCTAGACGCTCCTTCAATTCATCATCATCTATGTTGTTTTCTAGCTTATCCACCTTGTTTGATTTGAAGTTGCAACAAGCATCATAAACGAAAATCCTTTTGGGTTTGTATCTTCCTCTCCTGTGCTTTATTTTCTTGTGCTTTGTACCTCACGTAAAAGTTGGACAGCTCAACTTAAAACGATCATATTGCCTTCGTTACTTAACCAAATACGAGCTTACGTTTTCAACATATACCCATGTCCCTCCTGTATCATTCGCATTGACTCGATGATATGCTAGATTAGTTACATGGGTCCGTGATATTTTCAAAAATTGATTTAAGAAGCGGCCATCATCAGATTCGAATGAGAGAAGCCGACGAGTGGAAAACCGCATTTAAAACTAAACACGGATTGTATGAATGGACCGTGATGCCTTTCGGTCTTACAAATGCTCTGAGTACCTTCATGCGATTGATGAACGACGTGCTTAAGCCATTTTTGGGCAGGTTCGTTGTTGTTTATTTAGATGCCATTCTCGTTTATAGTAAGATCTTGGAGGATCATTTAGTCCATCTTAGACAAATTATTGAGATACTTAGAGCACAAAAGCTCTATGGAAAGATGGAGAAGTGTACATTCTTTGTTGACAGTGTGGTATTCTTGGGCTATGTCGTGTCGAGAAGTGGAGTATCTGTTGATCAGTCCAAGGTTGAAGCGATAAAGTCGTGGTCGAGTCCTAAAACCGTGACTGAAGTGAAGTCATTCCATGGTCTTGCTTCGTTTCATTGGAGGTTTATTCAATACTTTAGCACCGTTACAAGTCCGATTACGGAATGTTTAAAGAAGGGGCCATTCGTTTGGAGTGAGGTAGTCCAAGGAGCGTTTGAAGAAATCAAGAGAAGGCTATGTGAGGCGCCTATTTTGGCGTTACCTGACTTTACATAACCTTTCGAGGTTGAATTTGACGCAAGCGGTGTTGGGATTGGAGCCGTGCTTACTCAAGGTAAACGACCCATTGCTTTCTTTTCTGAAAAATTAGGAGGGGGAAGACTTAATTATTCAACTTACGATAGGGAGTTTTATGCGATTGTGAGAGCTCTTGACCATTGGAGTCATTACTTGCGCTCGAGTCATTTTGTGTTGCATTCGGACCACGAGTCTTTGAAGCATATAAATGGGCAGCAGAAATTAAACCCAAGACACGCCAAATTGGTTGAATTTTTGCAATCATTTCATTTTTCTTCGAAGTACAAGGAAGGGAAAAGTAACGTTGTGGCGGATGCGTTATCACGTCGATATGCATTGCTGTCTACGCTCGATATTTGGTTGCTTTGGTTTGAAAATTTGAAGAACTATTATACGGAGGATGAAGTTTTTCGTGAGATATGTGATAATTGCAAGGCTGGATCGTTTAAGGACTACGTAATGTAAGACGGGTTCTTATTTAAAGGCAATTGTCTCTATGTTCCTAAGTATTCGGTTTGGGAATTGTTGGTTCGAGAAGTGCATGGTGGAGGTTTGGCTGAGCATTTTGGTATTCAGAAGACTTTGGAAGTTTTACGGGAACATTTTTATTGGCCTAAAATGCAAGGCGACGTGCATAATATCGTAAGTAAGTGTGTCACTTGTCATATAGCGAAAATTTCTTTCAAGCCGGGTGAGTACACTCCGTTACCTGTACCAGTTAGGCCTTGGGAGGATGTTTCCATAGACTTTATCGTTGCTTTAGCGTGCACTCATTGGGGTAAGGATACCATTATGGTAGTCGTTGATCGATTCTCGAAAATGGCGCATTTCGTGGCATGCCATAAAACTGACGATGCAAGTGGTGTAGCTTACTTGTATTACCGCGAAATAGTTCGTTTGCACGGGGTGCCCAAAACAATAGTGTCTGATCGAGATTCGAAGTTTTTAAGCTATTTCTGAAATACATTGTGGAGGAAAGTTGGGACGAAGCTATTATTTAGTACATCCCACCATCCTCAGACGGATGGGCAAACGGAAGTCACAAACCGTATTTTAGGTACTATATTGCAAGGATTAGTGAGCAAAACTCAAAAGGATTTGGATTTAAAGCTTGCACACGCTGAGTTCGCTTACAATCGCTCTCCTACATTCGCTACTACTCATTCGCCATTAGAGGTAGTGTACGAACTGAATCCGTATTTGCCATTGGATCTCATTCCGTTGCCGAAAGGCGAATTGGTGCACAAGGATGCAAAGTCTAAGTTGAAGGCCATGATTAAATTACATGAGCAGGTGCGTGATCGAATCATGTCCGTAAACGAAGTATATAAGAAGAAGTTAAACAAACAAAGAAGGCAGAAATTGTTCGAACCAGGAGACTTGGTTTGGATACATTTGAGGAAAGAACACTTTCCGAGCAAAAGTAAGAATAAGCTTATGCCTAGAGCGGAGGGTCCGTACAAGATCGTTGCAAAGGTTAATAACAATGCATATAAGGTCGAGCTTCCAGGAGATTACAGAGTACATGCTACGTTCAACGTTGGTGATTTGTCCCCTTACTTAGATGATGACGGGATTGCACAATTGAGGACAATTCCTTTTAAAGGGGGAAGGGATGATCCGGAAATAGGGAGTTCTAATGAAGATGATGAGATTGTGCTCAATGTCAAGACCTTAGTGGATAGAAGTTCAGCTCAAGGTTATGCTCAAGTCGATTATTTGGGTTCGAGTTCTAATTCAGCTCGTGTGGTCTTAATCCAGCTCGGAGTTGAATAAATTTAAGCTTATTATTATGTAGTTATTTATTTTAGCAAATTTAGTTTGTTTGGTAACTATTTATGATTACGGAATAAGGCAAGGCGATTAAACTAATTTTTAGGAAAGTCATATTTTAGGAAAATAAGTGCTTTGTTTTTCTGTTTGTTTTGAGGCATCTTATTGATGGAGGATAGTCCTATATAAAAGACTTTATGTTGTTGTTTTAATCATAAAAGTTTAATAAGAAAATCAACGTTTGGCTTGCAAATTGTTAAATTCGGTTCGACGCGTTTTCGATCCAAAAATCGGTTATATTTTGACGTGATCAAGCTTTAACTCGATTAAGGAGCAATAGGTCTTGCGAATTCATCCCCATTGTACAAGTTATAGGTTTAAATTGTGCAAATATCCTCCAATCCTGCTTATTACCTTATACTTATACAATTAAAATTCACATAAAAACAATCCCAAAAATTGACCTTAAACAGACGTGCAACTTCTAGTTCATCCCCATTGTACAAGTTATAGGTTTAACTTGTGCAAATATCCTCCAATCCTGCTTATTACCTTATACTTATACAATTAAAATTCACATAAAAACAATCCCAAAAATTGACCTTAAACAGACGTGCAACTTCTAGTTCACCTCTGTTTTGTTTTTGCTTCCGCGTTCGTTGAAAATTGTTAATTTTCGTATCATAAGTGGTATCAGAGCTTCGGCTCTTGATTTCCCTAAATCTAGACGGTCCTAGGCGTGAAACCAAGTTATTAGTTGAATTTCTGATTGCAATTGGAGTTCAAGGGTTAAACTCGTACAGGTAGTTCGAGGGTTAATCGGTTTTGATCCAAGGAGCCCTGTTCTAGTAACTTGCTACTCGAGGCGTGACGGTTGGAAAAAAAAAAGAACAAAAAAAAAATGTTCGCGTGCGCGGTGTTGGAGTGTCCTCGACAATAATGCGATCACATTGTTGATCATATTGAGATCACATGTTTAAATCTCATATTATGAATACATGAGGGAAAGTAATACTTCATAGTCAACTGGTCCACACATATCGGTAATGATTGGCTGACTAGAGTTTGACATTACTGTCGTACGACGGTGGTGACCAGTTGATCCCCAAAGGTCATACCTATAGGTTAATGCTCTTAACTGATTATTTATTTAATCGTATGCCGATACGGGTTAATTAAATTCCATAAAATTGACGAGTAATTTTGTGAGTAAAATTACGTGTCTTATTGTAATTTGATTAAATAAGATTCGGTCTAAGTAATATAATTGTTTTATTACTTAGATTAAATTATTGTTTATGAAACAATTAAAATATAGAGTGAATTACACATTATAAATATAAGAAGTTGTGATTTATAATTCTATGACCCATTTTATGTAATTATAATTGTGAATTACTATTTAATTTTGTATGTGGTTTATTTCATTTAGATAATGATTTTTAAACAATGCATTATTTAAATGACATGTCTAGGAACATGTCCAATTTGTCACACAATACAAATTAACAAATTGACAAAGTTAAAATGGGTCCATATTATACATGTGTGCCGTGTAAAATGGGAGAGGAAGGAAAATTTGTGTTTTGTTATTTTAATTAGTGGGAAACATTATCATTGCCTACTAATTATAGGCTTTTAAGCCTACACTCTTGTGAAGAGCAACAAGCAATAGCATTGGGCACTCTACCCATCCTAAAACCAGTTGCCTCCCCCCTTATACACTCAAGTAGTGTATTTTTTCTGGAAACACTAATTCATTCTTATTAGTTTACAACTTGAGAAAGAAAAATCTCTCTAGTTTTTGTTCTTGAACAAAAATAAAAATCTCACAAAACTCTTCCTCTTGACCGAAATTTTCAAGAGCAACATACAAATTATTTTGTGTCTTTTTAAGGTAGTTTTTATTAATACTAGTCTCGTATTAATTTAAACTATTAAGGGTATTATCTTGGCACAATCCTTGGAGAGAGATTCTATACTTCAATCTTGTTCATCCATAAGGAAAGCTCAAGATCTATCCAAGGTAGGTGACCTTGCTAGTGCCCATATTGCCGAATCAACAAATCTAAGAAACCGTTTTTTTTCTTTACTCTTGTATTTGTTTTGCATACATTAGATCTTGAATTAATTTTATGACTAAATTAATTATTCACATATTCAGTATGTAATCAAATGAGATTAATGAATCCCAACAAGTGGTATTAGAGCACAAGGTTGTTGCATGCAAAATCGGGTTTGTTTTTCCGAGTTAATTAGTTAACAAATAAAACTTGTAAGTTAAGATTTATGAAGATAAATCACGAAATAATTTTGCATGTTAAAAGTTTCTGATCCTAAAATGTTTTTGAGATTTTTGGGTTGATTTATGGATTTTATTGTTCAACTTATATATAAATGGCATAAAAATGTGATTTTGATGATTAAAAATGTCATTTTTGGACGAAAAATAGCTAAACTTCGAATTTTTCAGTGATTTTTGGATATGATTTCAAATATATTATCTACTGGTTGCATGTTAAATTTCGTGAAAAACTAAGTTATTTTGCATAAAATATGAATTTAAAGGGTTTATCAGGTTAATATGAGTTAAATTTCGAATCTGGTCATGAAAATTTAATATGTTGTCACATGCATTTTTACTCAGTGTGTGTAAAAGTTGTAGATTGATTGAACTCCTTTTGCATGATTTATCAATAAATAGTGACTTAAATTAGCCTAAATGGTAAAACATATTTCAGGACTAAAGAAAAACGTCAAATGTTGCATTTTATCCCATATTTTCAGATATAAAAGTGAAAAGTTGATTAAAATTACTTTTCTAATATTTTAATGGTCATATTTGATAAAACCGATAAACCGCAACGATGTTTTTCTCGAAAATTTTCGAAATTTTTAACCTAAGTTTTGAACATTATGAGTGTCATGGTATTTTCCAGAATGTTTATGAGTTTGAATTTCAAATTTTGAAATTATTTGAAATTATTATAATTTAATTTGGAGTTTATAATATAAAATTGTATTTTTGAGTCCATTATGAACAATATTAAGAAATCAAGTTGAATTATTGTCAAAATATTAGTGAAGACTAAGTTTTGAGTCCTAAGATGGTTAGGGTAATTAACTTGAATATAAATATGAATTTATGTAACATATTGTGATTTTAATAAATTAAATCACGCAAATCCATAAAAACCGTTGTAATATATGATATTAGCTCTTAAAAGGCGATTTAGCATAAAATTAAGCATGTTCATACTTATTTTAATGCTGCATTTTATTTATGATTGTCATATTTTTTATTTATATAATTTTTGAATTATGTAAGTTTACTTAGTATGGCCTTAGTTTTTTTATTTTTATTACCCGGAATGTATGGGAATATCGATTCGGTTGTAATTATTGTGATCTGTATCACCGTTTTGTAAATTAATAGATTTAATTTTATTCTAAATGTATAATAGGAAATTATGTAATTTTTAATTATTACTTGTAATTCTTGAGATCCTTGAAGACGGTGCCATTAGGAAAGGCGTTCCGACATGACGGTGTTGCCTTGGAATGTGTGCCAAGTGAAGTTCAAGGGACCAATGGAGTTGGTTTCCGAATTTGTAATAGTTAATTAAATTTTCTTTTTAGGAAGGCCATACTAGAATTTTATGTTTTATGTTTAGCATTTATTTATATGTTTGCATGCATCGCTAAATCCTCATAACTAAACATGCATTTTATTTAATCGAGTCCTCGACCGTGTTAATTATAATTATCGTAGTTCACCGCTTTAGTTCACTTAAAACGTGATAGATTATAAATTGACATGACCTATCGCTAAATTAATAATTGAGATTTTGCCTTACCAAATAGTACAACCCACGAAACCCAATTTCATAAGGGAGTTAATCCGTCTTCACCGTAATACAAACCTTGTTACATTGGCGAAGTGGAGTAGTAAGATGTTATTACATCGAAATTTGGATTGAGCTCAACGGAAGTATTCGTAACCGTAGTCGCATGTGTTCCGGGCTAAAGATAAATATTAGAGTAATTTTATCGACCGAGAGTTCTAGAAGTAGAATCGATTAAAGAGTTAATCTACCGAGTTATATTGATAAGGGATGAATCGGCTCACCGTGCCCGAGTTAATATGAATTTGGATCTCGAGATCATTTATAATAGTTGTGTGGAGGTCACTATATAAATGTTTAAAACTTGTTTAAAATGTTTACAAGTATTATTTTAACGATAAATGTTTAATTTTTCCATTATTCCGTTATCATATTGTTCTAATTCTTTACCTCAAATTATATACGATATCATTTCAATTTTAATTCAAATCTCCATTAAAACATCGTAACTAAAGACAAAAATTGAATTTTCTTCTAAAACCTCATATTAACCATTGCAAGGATCTCTTGTGAAGATTATAGATAAAAGTTATTCGTGATCAAAAGGCGAAATTGACCAAAATACCGCAACCACTTAAATGGAAGTTTTAATACTAAACGAATGAATTGAAGAGTAGTCTTCATGAAATTAAATTTTGCTTCTCCAAGAAAAGACTCATTGAAATGAGTGGGAGCATTCTCTTAACCGTTAAGAAAAGGACGAGGTTCAAAGAAGTAAAATTAGAATGGAATTGATACAAGGTAATGATAAAAATAAAGTTATTGAGAATAACGATACTAAACCTATCAATCCCAACCGATAAAATTTCCATTTTGGAAGTGTTGGACACTGAAAGGAAACTACCCCAAATTATTGAAGAATCAGCAAGTTAGTTGTGGGACATCTAATGGGACTTTCTTCTTTAAATGTTTATTTGATTGACATAAATTTTGCTAGTACTACTTCGTCAATATTAGAAACCGGTGGTGGTTTTCATCACTGTATTTGATACATAAGATGATTATAATATGACGACTAGCATCAAATAATATCGAGAGATAGAGTCATTGTGTACTCAATCTAGTTTTTGGGTTTAAAATTGTACTTAATTATGACTATTAAGTGCATAAACTCTGAATAAGAATATAATCTTGTTAAAATACAAAAGAGGTTTCACTTTTGTGACCCTATACACCACGATTTGATGTATGGCTAGCCCATTATCAAGGTGATTATATTCTAAACCAAACTAGAATGATATATCATGTAGATGATGCAAGACTCAAATTGGTAACCCAAGATTAAACTTTAAATTCTGGAATGATGAACGCAAAGAGTTAGCGAGTACCCTTGGAACCATTAGATTGTTAGTCTTATGGTATATGCGTATCTTGTATTCAAACTAAGATGTCTCGTGCCTTTTGGTTGAAAAGGAGATCGAGGATGTAAATCATTGATCCAAAATAGGTTGATCATTTTCTTTTACCAACGATTTAAGTTGACACTAATGTGTTCACATAATAAGGTAAAAAGAGAAATCTTTGAAGAAGATCAAATAGTTCCAGAAATCACGATTTAGTCGTGATGGGATTATCTAAGTGAAGACTTTGATATAAGCCAAAGAAAATGTGATATAGTACCACCAGTTAATCTCTCTTAGCACGCATTATGGGATAAGGTGTGGTTAAATGAAGATATCAAGCCTTATTCGATATGGTTTGGACTTTAATCAAGTTACTTTGAGTTACTTGATCCTTTTGGGGATTTTATCATTTTGTCTAAATTATTTTTTTTCCACTAGATATGAAAAAGTAGGGTAGCATGCTTGTAAGTTTTCACAAGAAGCAAATGCTCATTTTTCCTTACAATAATCACGAGTACAACGGGTTTGTGGCTCGTGAAGCTGTCTTTTTAGAATACAAGTTTATTTCTAGAAGACAGAGTGGGAGAAAATTTTCAAGAGCCACAAAAATTTGTGTCAAAAATTGTATGTCGCAAGAAACTGGTCTTTCTTGGCTACATGATGTTGTTTCTTCGAAACCTAGGAGGTTGAACTCATAACTTGTTGAAGATGATGAATTCGTGTTACTTTTAGAATGTAAAGAGCTTGCAACTTACAAAGAAATTTTTTGATTCAAGTTACTTCTGGAAGTTAATGAACATATGACTTACATGAGAGTGTTTAAGTCACAACTCAATACAAGGCTTAGAGCCATGAAAATCCGAAATAAATTCCAAGTGGAATTGTTGGATATCAAAGAGAGATATCAAAGCTTGATTAGTTGCAAAGTGTTTTGCACTATTCGGATCTTCTTAGGGATTGTGTTTCATTATGATGATATATATATAAAGAGTGAATCTAAAACCCATTTCTTCTTTAAAGAAGGAATGTATTCGATACATGTCATGTGTTTTATAGATTCTTACAATCCTAAGACAATGTGCAACTTAAGAGATAGTCTTAAGTAGGACATCAATGAGTTGGAGTCAATATTTTGATCATGTTATAAAACTTTTCTCGATGGGTCAAGAAGTTGTGTTTATACATGAAGTTTAGTGGGAGTTACGAAAATTTTGATTAATCTTATATGTGGATGACATATTGATCATTGGGAATGATTTAAGACTTTTGGAGTAATATAATACATCTTTAATATCCGGATTTATGGAGATAAATCCACATGATTTTAGCGCCAAATAAGAAGTCTTATGTTGATAAGATTCATGACTAGTTCAATCGAGTTGAACATATTTGATTGATTCCATTTGCTTCCGCTGCCGGATCAATTAAATGAGTAATGATGTGTAACACTTCATATACTTTGATTATGATGAATTGTTTCAAATCGAATTGAAGTAATAATTACCTAGTAGCCATATAGATTATCCTTAAGTGCTTGAGAAATCATTAAGGATGTAAAGTTAAGTGTTTTTGATGCAATTCACTAATTTGTGTAAGGGCTTACACTAATGAATGTTGAGATTGTATCAGGTTTCGGACAAAAACCGTATTCAAAACACCTAAAGATGGTTAAGGAACCATTGTGGCTATGTTATTTAAGAAATGGATTTGTTAGAATAGGCAATAAAGAACAATGAGAGATGCATACAACGGAAATTGAGTACACTTACAATCATGAGATGTGCGAGAGGGATAGGTCCCGCACACTGTGAAAACAGTGGGAGCTATTCTAAGACTAGAGAGCTTATGTCTAGATTGGATCTAGACACGTACTTAGAAAGTTTTGTAATGCAAATGTATACATTACAAAGGAAAACGAGTATGTAGTAAGGTTAAGTAAGGTACAAGAAGATAAAACCTACTAACCAAAGCCTTTTCATATGCTTAACATGATGATTCATGTCATTTTAATTGGATTGATATGAACAACTACATATATGATCAAATTGGATTGTAAGAATATGAAGTAGTAATCAGGTATTGACTATTCATATGTGATAATCACATTTGTCGTTCGAGTTTTTTACATTAAAAACTCTTTTATTACTTTGTTACATCCAAATGGGTTGTAGAGACAATGATTGAACCCCATTAAAGTGAACGAGGATTAACATAGTATTCGCCCATAGTCACTTGTATGAGGTGACGTCTCGAAGTGACTAGAGTGTGATGCGATTGATGGCAAGTTCAAGTGCCATAGGGTCATAAGAG
This sequence comes from Silene latifolia, assembly GCF_048544455.1. Lineage (NCBI taxonomy): Eukaryota > Viridiplantae > Streptophyta > Magnoliopsida > Caryophyllales > Caryophyllaceae > Silene > Silene latifolia. Next base: position 67,527,179 of record NC_133527.1, on the reverse strand, counting down.
ATGAGTAGTCGATCACATAGGCAGACGGTTTGGAACACTCTGTCGGGCTAATGACCGCTTATAGAGTTATGGCAAATTTATATAGCCTGGTCGTGGCGAGAGCTACTATAGTATTCTAATGAGTCGATTCATTTGACTAAAGATTGTTCGCCCTATGTGGCACAGTTTCAGAGTAACTTTGATTTACGATCCTACGACCTTCGTAAATGGGGTTAAAAGGGCTTATTTTGGGTTATGATGAGTTGTGGCTAGTCGAAGGGAATAGTGCGATAAGAATTGTCCACCCCCTTGTCAGGGTAATAACAATATCTCAGGGCCACTCGAGGAGTAATGAACTGGAAATGCGGGGCCACGCTCGGAAGGTATCTATGGTAGATAATTCAGGTAAATTAGTTGTTCTCCAGATCGAGGAAACCACTCTCGATATGATCACTTGCAAGTACGAACCCAAAGACACCTTGCATTGAGTGGGAGATAGTAATAGGACAAGAGAATTGGTGACGCACACTTGTCGAGGACAAGTGGGAGATTGTTGGAGTTTTCCCGACAATGATGCGATCACATTGTTGATCATATTGAGATCACATGTTTAAATCTCATATTAATAATACATGAGGGAAAGTAATACTTCTTAGTCAACTGGTCCACACATATCGGTAATGAATGGCTGACTAGAATTTGACATTACTGTCGTATGACGATGGTGAGCAGTTGATCCCCTAAGGTCATACCTATAGGGTAATGCTCTTAATTGATTATTTAATTAATCGTATGCCGATACGGGTTAATTAAATTCCTTAAAATTGACGAGTAATTTTGTGAGTAAAATTACGTGTCTTATTGTAATTTGATTAAATAAGATTCGGTCTAAGTAATCGAATTGTTTTATTGTTTAGATTAAATTATTGTTTATCAAACAATTAAAATATAGAATGAATTACCTATTATAAATATAAGAAGTTGTGATTTATAATTCTATGACCCATTTTAAGTAATTGTAATTATGAATTACTATTTAATTAGTTTACAACTTGAGAAAGAAAAATCTCTCTAGTTTTTGTTGTTGAACAAAAATAAAAATCTCACAAAACTTTTCCTCTTGACCGAAATTTTCAAGAGCAAAATACAAATTATTTTGTGTCTTTTTAAGGTAGTTTTTATTAATACTAGTCTCATATTAATTTAAACTATTAAGGGTATTATCTTGGTACAATCCTTGGGGAGAGATTCTACACTTGAATCTTGTTCATCCATAAGGAAAGCTCAAGATCTAGCCAAGGTAGGTGACCTTGCTACTGCCCATATTGCCGAATCAACAAATGTAAGGAACCGTTTTTTTTTTCTTTACTCTTGTATTTGTTTTGCATGCATAAGATCTTGAATTAATTTTATGACTAAATTAATTATTCACATGTTCAATATGTAATCAAATGAGATTAATGAATCCCAACACGCAGTACTGTTCATCAGTAAAGAAAAAAAAACATGTTTGGAGTGTTCTTGTTTGAAAGCAACTATGAAGAGAATGTTAAATTTGATCGGACATTGCCTCCAATTTTTGATGATTATAAGGATGAGGTGAATGTGGAAATTATTCTCGTGTAAGGAGGGTGGAGGGGTGGAAGGCAAAAGTTGAGATGGCACAAGAGGATTATAGATGATTATTATGGTTGCAAATCAATGGAGATTGAGGATGATGAGCTGAAGACGAAATTAATGATTTGCACACATAACTTTCTGTTCTTCATCGTCAATTTTGCATCTGAATTCGCTAGGATTGTATTCGATCCCGGTGGATTAAATGGTTCTAAGAATCGGGATGATTCTTTTAAAGAAAGGGAGTATGATACAAAATAAAGTTGCTGGTGCACGTTTATTGCTACAAAAACGAGATCTCAATTATCTAGTGTTATTTTATTATGCAATTAGTTGTTGTTTCCTTCCTTAATTTAGCAAATAATATCATTAGAAGATAGTTTGTGTGACTTGAAAGACAGCCTTTTTCGAGTCCTATAAAGACCGAATAGCTGCCAATCTATTAGTTGGATTATGCTATTGAATTAAAATCAAAGTTGTTGCTTTGTTTGTGTTTTCAAGTTTTGTAAACATAGGATCGACACGTTTCGTTCTGAAACTGTTATTGTTTGACGAGTTTCAGACTGTAACCTGATTGATAGCAATAGGTCTTGCGATTCAATCACCATTGTTACCAGCTGCCAACCTCTTCTTGATTGTGGATGTTAATCCCTTTTCAAATCTGAGTGCCAACATCTCATCACTAAAATTCAAATCAGCTACATATTCTGACAATTCCATAAACCTGTTATAATAAATCTCTACTTTTATCTCCTCAGTGATCTTGAAAGAATCAAATTCAGCTCTCATCTTACTGCTAATATGTTCTGGTACAAATACAGCTCTCATATTCTACTTGAAACCCTTCCAAGTGATAAAAGGTTCATCACTCTTCCTCCAAGCTTCCCTTATGATCTCCTTACTACGATTCAACCACAAACCCACTTTTCCCCTCAAATAGTAAGCAGTTTGATCTACCTGCAGCTCCGCAGGACAACCCAGTAACTCAAAAAGGTTGTCAAACTCCCTATGCCAATCCCCAAGTAAAGAAGGTTCACCTAATCCGTCATACTTCGTCGGGTTGTGCCTTGCAATATTAGCACTCATCTTTGCTGGATCCTGAACTGACCCCTTAGCCTTCAGTGTTGCAGTCAATGCCTTATTCATAGATACAAAAGGTCAATCTCCTCTTGGTATGTGGTAGAGGGTGTAGGTGTAGATCTCTTTGGAGGCATGGTTCTATAAAAGTAAAATAAGACAACATAAGTTTCTTCCCGAGGAAAGATGGCTTAATATTTTTACAACATTATGTATCCATAATTAAAACAAGGTGTAGTCAACTGTATCCTTCCTTACCCCTCCTTAGGTCCTCCTATCATCACTCCTACCCTTAACTATCATAGGTTAAGAATTGATAAAACATTTATATTTAAACCTTTGGTAAAACTCGCATTTTTGGAAATCAAAGTGAAGCTGTAACTTTCAAAAATCACCATTAAACCGTTACGTTCTACGTTGATTTTTTATACATTCCAAAAAATATACCGAGTTTTCAAAATATGCGAAAAAGGATTAAGCTCAAATCTCGAATAATCATTTTATAAAGATTTTTACAATTCAGTGGGTTGAAACAAAACTGATCAGCAATTTGTCAAAAACTTGAGTCAACTTGTAAAAATCACTATTAAATGTCAAAATTTGTATTGAAACGTGGCTTATCAATTTGCAAACATATTTGAATCTTTTAAACAGTGGAGTTGGAATTAAGCAAAAATATTAAGTACAAATTAAATGAGAAATTTTACAAAATCGTTTGTCGAAAACATAACTGTAGAGGAACATTCTGACCACTGTCCACTAAAATATTTATTTCTCCAAAACCGTAAAACTTTTAAGCATGAGACTAGAGACATTGGAAAGCTAACTCACTGGTTTATCACTCATAAAAATTTCAACCTTAGACGGTTAACAGAGATCAAACGGCAACTAAATTAAGTAGGGGTAAAATCTGACAGAATAAAGTTCAACTCTAGGTTCCTTTTTACTAGGTCACAAGCCCTCATTAACACCCTCCTATCCACACACATTCGTCATCAAACTTTCACACACGAATAGTATCTACTCTAAATCATTCATATCACAAGTTTAATTATTCCATAATATTGTAAATATCATGGTTTCAGGATTCACATAACCGCATATCACTAGACATGATACTACTATAACATCCAATCACATAATCAATATCAATTCACAATTACTTCATGGTCATGATCAAAACAATTCAACATCAAATCCTTGTTTAATCCATCCCACTCTCCTTAATAGCTTCTCATCAATGTATTTATCGATTGTTGATTGATACAGTTCTTTTATTTGAGAATCCAAATTAATGTTTTTGTCCAAAAACTCCTCATCCAAGATTTATATAAAATTAAGATCATCTTGATTTGCATTGTCATAACTTGTATGATCACTTTCTTCCACGTGAGCTTCATCATAAAATTCTTTAAATTCTTCATCAAAAATAATTGGTAGATTTGGATCAAATAAAGAAGTACCTTTTATGTGAGATTCATCCTCAAAAGAAAATAGGTCATCATCAATCACATCTTCTATTTGATCATCATCACTTAATGGTTCAACAATATGGATCTCTTCATCATCCACTTGCTCCTCTGCATCATTGTCATATTTGAAAGACTCCGGGTTTGGTCATGATAGAACAACGCAAAGCTTTTCTACGTGCTTTTCCTCTTCTTGATGAACATCTTCAAAAGACTCGTTGCTTGTCTCTTGTTTATTTATTTCAGCCCATTGATGAACGTCACGCTCAAACTTTTCTATCTGATTCGACAATTTGGCAAGACCTCTTTCTAAATCCTTCCACAATAATCGTTGCTCAATTTCTTTGCATTCCTTCAAAATTTGTTTGAGCTTTCTTCGAGCCATGGCAGCACTATTAACAAACGATAAAACCCTAGGACCGTCTTGGATTTTAAAAAATCAAGAACCTGGCTCTGGTTACTACTCCCTCCCATCCAAACCAAAGGTTACATTTGACTTTATTACGCTTGCCGAGACGCGTTTTGCAACGTGAATATCTTTAGTTACACGTTATTAAAAATTATAAAAACTTGATATTCTTATAGCATTCATGACGATGAATCAAACAAGATCTCGCATGACTATGTTTTCTCTTATACATTACTAATAATACCAAAGATTCTCTACAATTATGAATAGTGTCAAAAAGTCAAATGTAACCTTTGGTTTGGATGGGAGGGAGTACTTTGATGTAAAATAGTACAGTTTTTGTGATAGTTTTAGTTTAATAAAATACACAGCGGAATTAAAGTATTTTTGGTGTTTTTTGTATGAAATATGCATGAAAATTAAAAGGGATATGAATTAGTTGTGAAAGTCTCGCAAGACCCCTCAACTAAAACTAGGATATGATGTAAATTACACTCCTTCCTCGCAAGAAATTTGTAAACAACTCACAACTGGTTTGTATGACTCTCACCTCGCAAGGATAGACTCACACTCAACTCTCAACCTTGCAAGGAAGAAAATTAAATACATATAACTCGCAAGCAATAAGCACACACAAGTATAAAACTTGAATTAACTCTCCGATTCAATGAATAAAACAGAATACAAAGCCCTCTATTTATAGTAGAGTATGCCGACTAAGAGGACTCCTAAAACTGCCGAAAAACAACTTTCCTAAACTCGACTCTTAGAGAATCGGCAAAATTGCCTTATTACAACTTGCAAAAATTAAGAAAGAAACAACAAGAAAATAAAAAACACTACCTTAAACTTACTAGGCAAAATAAAATAAGGAAACTAATAATAAGACTCGGTTTAGGGAAGTAAACTTGTGTTAGTTCGTCACCCGCGTAGAAGTTGGACAGCTAAACTTAAAACGATCATATCTCCTTCGTTACTTAACCAAATAAGACTTATAACCACTCGTTAGAAAGCTAACATCATATACTTTCATCTCCAACAAAAATGACACAAAAATAGCCAAATTTTCGGAGATATTGAGCTTTTAAATCAAGTGAACGAATTTGAAAGATAAGAGTGACTTGAACTTGCCTTTTGAACTTATATCCATGTCCCTTATGTATCATTTGTAATAGGCTCTGTACTAGCTTGAAAAGTACGTTGTCTTCTTCAAATAATTCATCATGGACATCCACGGCCTCTCGAAATGTGATATTTCGTTTGTTAGGAGAAGCATTCTGAAAGTGTCCAAAACCTTGACACTTAAAACAACGAACAGTAGCCAAACTCTTTTCCTTAGGCGCCTGAACACTCTTAGGAACTGTTTGAGCGACTGGTGTTGCTGGAACAGTAGGTTTCGAACTAGAACTCAAACTAGCTCCCATGTTCTTTGATGAATCAGGTCTACTCCAAGGATTAACTCTAGATTAGTTACTTACATTAGCACGTTTAGCCTTATTTTGCCCTTCCGCCTTGATACAAATATCACATAACATATCGAAAGAAGAATAATGGTGCATCTCGACCGCTTGAGCAATATGAAGGTTTAGCCCTCGAAAGAAACGATCCATCTTTTGCTCCTCAATCTCCTCTACTTCACTGATAAGAGTTATTCTTTCAAATTCAGCAATATAATCGGCAACACTCATGCTCCCTTGCATTAATTCAACCAATTTACGATATAAATAAATCTTATGAGTTTTGGGAACAAACCTCTTTCGTAGCTTACATTTTTAAGACTCCCACGAAGCTAGCTTTTCCTTCCCTTCACGTGCCCTAATAGCCTTCAAACTCTCATACCATAAAGATGCATTCTTGCGTAGCTTCAAGATCGCATACTTGCAACACTTTTCATCATCAATATCCTTGAAGTCGAACATCCTCTCCATCTGTCTTTCCCATTCAAAATATTCCTCGGGATCTGTACTTGACCGATTCTCTACGTGGTTCCATGCGATGTCATGTGGAAACGTTCATCTTCTTTAAAGCCTCTTTAAGATTTTAAAGAAAATTTGAATCATTAAAATCCATGATCATCGTCTTGGATCAACAAACCCTTCTCTGATGCCAAATGATACGAAAATTACTCAAAAGAATAATAACCTGGCTCTGATACCACTTATGATACGAAAATTCCGCGGAAGTAGTTTAATAGAATAACGAACAATAATGAAAAAGGGATATTTGACCAATCTAGACCTATAGATCGTTCAATGGTGATCAATTTTGCAAGACCTATTGCTAGTTGATCGAGTTAATGTTTGAAAACGCGTCAAACAAAAACTAGGGTTGGAACGAAATGCGTCGATCCAAATAGCACAATTGGAACAACAATTCTGTTTCTTTTCTTATTCAATATTTAACAGATAGAGTATAACAGCTATCTCGCCTTATATAGGCTGCTCTAGGGTCATATTTTGATCTTCTAAAAAGATTTTATTCTTTTCTAATAAACTAACATAAACTAAGGAAGGAAATACCAATATGAACCCAACTTATTTTAAAATAATAATATCCTTAGAATAATAATAAAGAAAACGATTATTTTATTTCATTCCAAGCTATACCAAGATCTCGTGCCAAGCTTAAAACAGCCCCAAGTAATCGAGTGCAACAGTTCCCGAGACTGTTTCCTGGAGCATTCACTGTCGTGGACACTGTTTCTTTGGACCACTTCTTGCATCTTTTACTTTGACATTTACGTTGTCCATGCTTAATTTTCTAGTAGTTTCGACATTGATCACTAGGCTTATTATTTTTGGATCATCCTCTCCCTCTTCAAAAGGAATTGTCCTTAATTCATGTAGCTTAAAACCGCCAGGATAAAAAAACGAACACACCTTCGATGCCAAGCCTCCTAGGAGATGAGGATTAAGCTTAAATTCGAAAACCCTAAAAGATTAGTCTTAAAACAAATTTGAGGGAAATGAAAATAAAGCTTACTAGGAGATGAGGATTGAAGAGAGGATTCCAAATATATAATTTTTATGAGATTTGGTGGAGAAATGAAGGATTTATGGTGGATTTAGGGATTGTAATGAGGATTTTTGAGATGAATTTGGTGTTTGATGAAAGGAAGAGAGAGAGTGAATTATGGAGGAAATGAGAATTGAAAGAGGGGAAAATAGAGGGTAGGTGGCCAGCCAAAAGGCATGGGGAGATGGGTCATTTGTTTACGTTTTGTGGTTTGCTTCGACGGTAATTAGAAATATTCGTCGAACGCGATTTCCGAGAATATTAAAGTTCTTAAACACGATTTTACTAAAAGATTAAGTACTCATATGCCCAATATCCAAACTCGTTTACCCAACGACCGTAAGAAATGGGAAAATCCCAATTTTACGACTTTTATCCGAAATCTATTTTATCAATGGAAAAGGTTTAAATATAGTTTAAATCACTTTTAAACATTTCTAAACTATCAAAAATAATTACATTTCTTCAAAATAAAATAAGATTATATTTTATCAAATAAATTTTATTTCAAATAAATTAATATTAAATTAAAATAGATTAAAATATAACTTTTAAAATATAATAAAGGTTTTCAAATTTACGGGGTGTTACAATCATCACTCCTTTTAAGAAGTTTCGTCCCCGAAACTTAGAAGAAGGAACATTGTGTATATGTAGGTCTATCTCTTTAAAATCAAGTAAACAAAATCTTCAAAATATGAACGTATGAAATATAAGTGTCTTTTCAATGGAACGGAATATCCTCGTCGGCCGTTCAAGAACATCAACATTCCAAATCAAAGACATAAAAATATATATTTTTAAACCAACAAATGAGAAAACCAATTATCGGACGTCTCCAATAACGAGCTTTACCACTCATTGACGTTAAAACCAGTGGAAAACATTAAAACATTTTCAAAAATTTTTAGTTCGAAACTCTACAATAAGGATAATAACTCCACTAGCTATGACCAAACTCTAACTACGACTTTTAAACAACTAAGCAAGGACTACTAACGCTGAGAGTATTTAAGAGAAGGAGAGGAACACTCGAAAGTTTAGCTAAAACTCACAAAGACTAGATAAAGGAACGAAAAGTACCTCACGAGAAGAGTTCGGGATATTTAGCTAACATAGAAGATTCAGGTTCCCAAGTTTCTTCTTCGACATTTCCACAACGCCAAAGGATACGAACTAGGGGCACCACTTTGTTTCTAAGTTGCTTGTTTGCTCTTTCGAGGATTCGGATCGGCCTTTCTTCCAAAGTCAAGTTAGGCTCCAAATCTGGGATTTCTTCTTGAATGACATGGCTCGGATCACTAATGTACTTTCTCAACTGAGATACATGGAAGACATCCTGAACCTTGCTCAAATTCGGGGGCAACTCCAAACGGTAAGCAACGGGACCAATCTTCTCAAGCACACGGAAAGGTCCAATGTATTTGGGACTCAGCTTTCCTTTTACACCAAACTGTTTCACCGCTTTCATAGGTGATACCTTAAGGAATACTCGATCATCAACCTCAAAGGCAAGTGGTCGACGACAGACATCGGCATAAGATTTCTGTCGGTCTTGAGCGGTTTTCATACGCTCTCGAATGATCTGAACCCGATTGATGGTCTCAGTCACCAAATCGGGTCCCAACACATGAGCATCTTGGACTTGATCCCAACAGACCGAACTACGACACTTCCTACCATACAAAGTTTCCTAAGGTGACATCTTGATAGAGGAATGATAGCTATTGTTGTAGGAGAATTCGACAAGAGGTAAACATTTCTCCCAAGAAGTGTGGAAGTCTAAAGAACAAGCACGGAGGAGGTCCTCTAAAGTCTGGATAGTGCTCTCAGTCTGCCCATCTGTAGCGGCATGAAAAGCGGTACTCATCAGTAGCCTACTACCCATGGCTTCTTGCAAAGCAGTCCAGAAACGGGAACAAAATCTAGGGTCACGATCTGAAACTATATCCTTAGGCACTCCATGGTAGCGTACTATCTCCCTCACATAGGCCTCAGCTTGGACATCTAATCTCCACGTCTCCTTGATAGGTATAAACCTAGCACATTTGGTCAATCGATCTACAACCACCCAAACCGCATCTTTTCCTCTAGCAGTCTTAGGTAAAGCCATCACAAAGTCCATGGAGATGGACTCCCATTTCCAAAGGGGAACATCCAAAGGTTGTAGCAAACCCCCGAGTTTCTGATGCTCAATCTTCACTTTCTGACAGGTAAGACACTTGCTAACATACTCTAGAACATCAATCTTCATCCTAGGCCACCAAAACTGTAATCTTAAGTCTTTATACATCTTGTCACCACCAGGATGAATAGAGTAAGGAGAAAGGTGAGCTTCATCAAGGATCTTCTTCCTCAACTCGGCTACTCTCGGGACATACATCCTAGTATCCTACCTTGGTAACGAAGGTATCCATCACTATCCACCACACAATCCTTAGCTTGCCCAAGTTGGATTTTTGCTTGAATGGACTTGAAAGTAGCATCCTCAGGTAGGCACGCACGGATCTCACGGTAAAAGTCGGGTTCTGCACTCAAGGCACTAAGATAGTCAAAGCCCTTCCTAACAAGGCTTATCCCTACCTTTTGAAATTCCGTGGTAAGTTCATCAGGTAACACACGGATAGTGCTCATAAAGTGACTAGTCTTCCTACTCAAAGCATCGGCCACCACAATTGCTTTCCCTTCAAAATAAATCAACTCGGCACCATAATCATTCACCAACTCTAGCCATCTTCTTTGCCTCATATTCAATTCTTTCTGGGTAAAGATACACCTCAAACTCTTATGATCGGTATAAATGCGGCAATGAACTCCAATACGGTAATGCCTCCATGTCTTCAAGGCATATACCATGGCGGCTAATTCAAGATCATGAGCAAGATGAGGCGAGGAAAGGAGGTATGAACAGTAACGCTTATGGTCAAAGAAGAAAGAAAATTAGACAACAAGGAAACGCCAGGTACTCAAATCTCACACAACAACATCAACCTAAGCGGTTCCGAAAACTTCTTAGCAACAAAACTTATAACCACATCACTCCCAAGGATTTCCTCAAAACGCTCATGTTACTTCATACTAATCTATTCCCTGAAACAGGGTACTCCACTATAAGTGTGATTTCACCACTCCAAATCCTCAAACATCCACAAACAACTTCCACAAGATCAAGGTCAAAGTTCCAACAAAGCTATACTCATATCCAACTAGTGTCAACCATGGGTTTCTCAAAATAGTAAAATCCTCAATCAAAGATCCGAATACCAAGCTATAAATTCCCAGAAAGGGTTCCTCAAATATTCCACCATTCAATTCCATCCATTTAAAGTCAGGTACCAAGCACTAGTATCCCAAGACATGTCTCACTACGCTTCCCAAGGCTCTCAAATCCCAAACCTAGACAACAAAGCCTAGTTCTATAGCCTTAGTAACAAACGCAACTCACACTTGACAACACAAAATCCACCAATCAAGAATACTCACTTTATTAAGTATCTAGGTCTAAGAATCATTAAGTATGTCTCATCACACTACCTAGGTCTTTCTAACATCACAACCTCTCAAAACCAGGGTTATGGGTTAACCACAAACAATCTCCTCAAAAGTCAAATTCTCCAACCAAGGCCAACATTCCTCAAAAGAAAGAGTACTATAAAAAGGCGTTAAGGGAAGATAAGCAAGGAACAAAACACAAGTTGGGAGGGTACAAGAGTCACTCCTAAGGAAAGAAAAGAGAGTTTAGAAGAAGAAGCAAGCATTAAGAAGTAAAGAGTAAGGCAAGGTACACAAAGATGGAGGGATAACTTCGAGGAAGAAGAAGCATTCTTCACAAGTTGAACAAATCTCCAATGCCCGACGATAGGCACCAAATCTTGATCACGACACGGGAAAGCTCACGGTCATTGATCGAAGGGTACAAAAATGATTGACAATCAACAAACATGTTAGAACTTAACAAAGAGCAAACACACTACAGACTACCACCTTAGGTCCTTAAGTCTACCCATCCTACCCATCTCTCAAGTTTATTATTTTAAGGTCAAGTTATTTTTATCGGGGGTGCACAAACGTGCGTCGGGAGCAAATATGCTCTGATACCAACTGTGACACCCTCATTCATTGCGGAAAAGTAAACACATAATTCTAGATAAAAACTGCATGGATATGTTTGTAATAGGTTCATTTGGGTAAAAAACCTGTAATTTTTAAAACCGAAAATGAAACCTGAACCTGTTATAAAAATATCCAAATGGGAAGGTGGCAAACATGCAAGGTCCAAAATAAATCTCATAAATAAAACATCGCTAAAGTCGCGAAACAAAGTTATACAACCCAAATATGAAAAAGGGAGACATATGTCCCTAACAAGTATATGACATAAAAAGTGTTTAAGGGTCACAATAAAATAAAGCCAATCTAGGTCCCAAGGTTACTTTGCTCGCTAGCTAGTCCATGTACCTCATATATGCATCACCTACCTGTCAATCGCATTTTATACAAATACGAAAGACAAAGTCAGTGGGGAGTAACTCTGAGTTCTCCCAGCCACGAAATGTCATAATTAATATAACATGTAAACATAAGAATATGAATATGAATAACACATAACCTTAGCATATAGATGCTAGACAATCGTGCTTATCATGTGAACAACAATATAACAACACATAGTCCTAGCATGTGAATACTAGACCGACTCATACTACACTATTATGTGAATCACATAACATCCAGGAATCCAAACTCTATCAACCATAGCCGGCTTGCATCTCACCTTCTATGATTCATAGAATCATCAAACAAGAAAGGACAATATATCTAGAGACAGGCATAAGTTCCTAGTACCGTCAATAGTCGCTCTGTAACTCGAGTCTATACCACGAGGTAAGGTAAACTCCCTAGTCCTAAACCTGCGCAGACCTAGCGACATGCGGAAAACTACCGCATCCAAGACCCATGATAACACTACATGAGTACCCCTAAGGAGTCCACCAAAGGGTTGGCTAGTACTTAAGCTGACCACATACTTCTAAGAGTACGTCAGGAGGTCATGCCCTAACTTGGATATAAACCCACCAAGCTAAGACACAAAGGCTATTAAGCGGTGAACATATACTCGTCAAAGACTATAATGGCCTATCCATGACGAAGGCCGAAATACTCACCTAGGACCTAGTCCCAGCTTGAATACTTTAGCCCACGTCACACAAGACAAGTCGGACACCCAATTAACCATAAGAGGGGCAAAGAGTCCAAACTTGCACACACAAATGATCATACACCCTAGCATATGAAAGGCTACGCAAGAGCATATTCAGCTGACAATCCAACAATATTTCCAATATCAATAATAATCCAAATTCCAGCTAACCAATAGTACCATAATCCATGAGAACAAGCTAAAATGGCAAAGAGGTAACAAGACTCAAGCATAAGGCATCCAAAGCATCCAACAACCAACATGTGAAATGATAATCACAAATATCAAGACATCAACATAAAACATCCAATGACAACCAATCTCACCTCAAAGACAACCCCTCGACCCGAGTCCCGCGACGGGTCATCGGTCAAATCGAGGCTGGCCGGTTTAAACCTAGTTTGACCAAACTCTTTCGGTCAATCTGGCCTAGCTCAGAGTCTTGGCCTACTTTGGCCCAACTCACAAAATTCATTACAATATCATTGTCATACAATATTCCAATTTCTATCATGTGAACACTATCAACATAAAGAAAACATTCCAACTTACAAAATAACTAATTCCACAAAATTCTCGCATAATAAAATAGCATAAATAACCGCCTCACACAAGGGTAAACTTTTCTATAAATTTTTAATCGATAAAAGGACGCCAATTACTCATACGGACTCTGAATTGAGTGATTCAAGTGGCTAAACCACCTAATTTTTCGATGCCGTTTAATCTGTCATATTTTTGGAAACATTGGAAACCGTCTCGGTCCTGTACTGATGCGTTCCAGCCAAAACACGGACTTGTCACAATACATAATTCCTCATCCAAATTTGTTCCAAACAATAATATACAAATGGGTAACATAAATTAAACATAGGCATACTCATCTTATTCCATTCAATCATTTATCAACAAGATCATCTCAAACAACAACAAACAACAACAAACGACAACAAACAACAACAAACAACAAATACAACTACTAATGTGACATTAATTCGTCGAGTGACTCGGAATAGTTACCTTAAGCTAGAAAAAGAGAACAATAACACTTGAGAAAGCTTCTAAAACCCAAAATTACTCTTCATCTTCAACAACATATGAGTCACCTAACTCATCTTCAAATTCTTCACCTATAAGAACAACAAAAACACAATTATTAAGCTTAAATTCGAAAACCCTAAAAGATAAGTCTTAAAACAAAATTGAGGGAAATGAAAATAAAGCTTACTAGGTGATGAGGATTAAAGAGAGGATTCCAAATATATAATTTTTATGAGATTTGGTGGAGAAATGAAGGATTTATGGTGGATTTAGGGATTGTAATGAGGATTTTTGAGATGAATTTGGTGTTTGATGAAATGAAGAGAGAGAGTGAATTATGGAGGAAATGAGAATTGAAAGAGGGGACAATGGAGGGTAGGTGGCCAGCCAAAAAGCATGGGGAGATGGGTCATTTGTTTACGTTTTGTGGTTTGCTTCGACGGTAATTAGAAATATTCGTCGAACGCGATTTCAGAGAATATTAAAGTTCTTAAACACGATTTTACTAAAAGATTAAGTACTCATATGCCCAATATCGAAACTCGTTTACCCAACGACCGTAAGAAATGGGAAAATCCCAATTTTAAGACTTTTATCCGAAATCTATTTTATCAAAGGAAAAGGTTTAAATATAGTTTAAATCACTTTTAAACATTTGTAAACTATCAAATATAATTACATTTATTCAAAATAAAATAAGATTATATTTTATCAAATAAATTTTATTTCAAATAAATTAATATTAAATTAAAATAGATTAAAATATTACTTTTAAAATATAATAAAGGTTTTCAAATTTACGGGGTGTTGCAACATCTCTCTAAAATAGTTTTAGGAACTCTAAATATTGTTCATCTTTATTCTAAAATTATCATAAATATTATTACTAGTATAGTAATACATATTATTAGAATCATTTAAGGACACTAATATAAAAATCTAGTTAATTCATATATTAGTTTTAAGGAAAATAGTCTTGGGTGCAATTGTTAAGAAGCATATCTACACTTGAGGTTGGAGGATCATCCATTATTATAAAGCTAAAGAACAAATAAGGAAGGAGTCCTTATTTGTGCCCTTATTTCGAACCAAATATTATGTAAGGAACATTGTTTTCTTCCTTTATCTCTTATTTAGTTATGCATGCACTAGATCTTCATGAACTTGTATTAAAATGTTAATTTTTTCACCATTAGACAAGTCTAATAATAGGTATATGAACCTAATAATTGGTATCAGAGCATAGGATGTTGCATGCATAATCGATTTATAGTTTTTTCGAGTTATTAGTAACTTAATTAAAACTAAAAATTTGTGATATATTAGATAAAGCCACGAAATCTTAATGCATGTTTTATATTCTAGTCCTAAAATGTATTTAGGTCATTTTTATAATTTATGGTATTTTATTGCTCATTTTAATGATTTTTTGTAATTTTATTACATTTTTATGATTAAAATGGTATTTAAAATGCTAAAAATAGTTAAACTTATTTTATAACCTTGAAATTTTTATATGACCTCACCTGCATATTTTACTTATTTTATGTAAAAATTCATATAAATTTGATTTATTTTGCATGATTTATGATTTTTATGAGATAAAAATGGATTAAATGGAAGTAAAATGGCTAAAATTAGTTAAACATCGAAACAGGCCATGAAATTTTAATATGTTGTCACATGCATATTTTATTCATTTTGTATAAAATTTAAGATGAACTTGATTTATTTTGCATGATTTATGAATTTTTAGTGTAAAAATGACATAAATAGTGACTATTTTAGTATAAATAGCTAAAACAAATTACATGGCATGAGAAAATTTTTTTAGGTTGAATTTATATCCCACTGATCAGATCAAAAGTTGAAAAATTGATTAGATTAATTTTTGTATGCTTTAGATGTTTTATTTGATAAAACCGAGAAATCGCAACTACATTTTCTCGAAATAAATTCGAAAATTTTAAACCATGATTTTTGACATTATGAGTGTCATGGATATATTCCAGAAAGTTCAAAAATTTAAAATTTGAAATTTGAAATTATTGTAATTTAATTTGAATTATTTGATAAAAGTTATGATTTTAGGGTAAAAAATGAGCATAAATATTATATCAAGTTGAATTATTGTCAAAAATTGAGTAATGACTAATTTTTGAGTCCTAAAAGTGTTAGGATAATTAACTTGGACTAAAATTAGATTAAAGTATTATTTAGTGATTTTAATAAGTCAAAATCGTGAATTTCAATAAAACCGGGTTATATAATCGATATAAGTTAAATAGGGCGATTTGGCACATAATTTGGCATTATAGACACATATTATAATGCTGCATATTTCATTGTTGAATGTCATATTTTATTTATGTAATTTTGAATTATGTAATTTTATCTTAGTATGGCCTAGGTTTTAATCAATATTACCCGTAATGTAAGGGGATATTGATTCGGTTGTAATTTAATGTGATCTCGTATCACTTTTATTTTTACTAGTTTTTCTTATTACAAATGTATAATAGGAATAGCTATGTATTTTTATTATTATTTGTAATTCCGAAGTTCCTTCAAGACGGTGCAATTCGGAAAGGCTTTCCGACGAAGACGGTGTTCTAGGGAGGCGTGCTACTTGAAGATTCAAGGGATCAAATGAGTTGGTTTCCGAATATGTAATAGATTATTTGATTTTCTATTTTAGGAAGGCCATACTAGGAATTTTTGTTTTGCATTTCTCTTAATATGTTGCATGCAGTGCCAAATCGCCATAACAACACATGCATATCATATCGAGTCTTCGACCGTGTCAATTATAATTATCAATAATTCGACTTTTAGCTCACTTAAAATTGATAGATAATAAATTGACAAGACCTTTACTTTCAAAAGATTGAGACTTAGCCTAACCAAATAGTAGGAGCCCATGAATCTCAATTTCATAAGGGGTACAATACGATTTTTCGGGGTGCTTCTATTTACGTTGGGTAAGTGGGGTAATAAACAAGTTATTACACTTCGAAAATTTGGTTGATCTCAATGAAGATATTTTGCGACCGTAGCCGCAATAGGTTCGGGTTAAAGATGAACTTAACGTAAATTCATCGACCGAGAGTTCTAATTGTAGAATCGGTTAAGAAGGTTAACCCACCAAGTTATATTAGTAAAGGTGTAGAGGGCCCGTTGGCTCACATCCAAGTTAATATGAATTTTGGTTCTCGGAATCATTTATCATAGTTGGGTAAAGGTCACTATGAAAATGCTAAAACTTGTTTTAAAATATTTACAAGTTTTATTAAAACGATAAATGTTTATAATTCCTTCATTTTCTATTTTGTAGTCAATTTGATTAGTTTGCAATGTCGACTCCAATTTCATCCACATTAACTAGCGCAAACGCTCCACCACTCCCCAATGCTTCTTGGCTCCGATCCTTTATGGATCGATGTAAACTTGAAAAGAATGGTTCTAACTTCGCCGATTGGGATGCGCAAGTCCGTTTCGCCGCGGAAGGTGACGACAAGCTTCGTTACCTTACCGAAGCAGCTCCCGCCACACCTACTACTAGGTCAACCTCCGCCGTAAGGGAAACCTATGAGGCCTACCTAAAAGAGTCGGCCGCTATCAAGAACGTCTTGATTTTCTCTATGGAGCCCGATCTCCAAAGGAGTGCTATTAAGATGAGCACGGCCTATGAGATCTACACCAAGCTTGTGACCATGTATTCGCAAGCTCCAAGGATCATCCAATATGAGGCGGCCTCCGCATTTTTCGAAATCAACATCAAAGAGGGCCAAAAGGTTAGCCCTTATGTGCTCAAGTTGATTGAGCTAGTTGAGACTCTTAAGATCCAAGGGGTTGACATTCCCGAACAACTCCTTATAGACCGAGTTTTACATTCCTTGAACAAAGTCAAAGCATATGTGCAGTTTAGGGTAAACTACAATATGCAAAACAAGAAGACTTCTCTCCATGAATTTCATAAATTGCTTGTGCAAGCCGAGAGAGATATGGGTCTTAATGTTAGCTCAACCAAGGACGTGCTCGCAATTAACAACAAGAGCAAAGGGAAATTTAAGAGGAGTGCTAGTAAGAGCAAGAAACCCACTCCTTTCAAGGGAAAAGGAAAAGCAATTGAGAAAAGCTCTTCTAAAAAGGGTGCTACTTCCGAAGACAAATGCCATTGTTGTAATGGCATAGGACATTGGAAGAGGAATTGCTCGAAGTATCTTGGTGATACAAAGCTGGAAAGATTGTTCCAGTAGGTAATAAATAAAATTCTCCCTATCATTTATGTTTTGATTTCAATCTCAAATTTGGTATTTGGATACAAGTTGTGATTCTTACCCTTTTTAATTTGTTTTTAAGGGCATCCGAGCAAAGACAAAGGCAAAGACAAGCAAGCCTAAGGAGGCTCTTCAAGGGAAGCTAGAGTACCCGCCCATAGTAGAAGACCTATGGAAGCTTGGCCTTTATTTTGATAGTCTTCGTTTTATTATTGTATTTTGAAGCTGTTGTTTTAGAACTCTTTTAATTTCCTAGTTGGACATGGAAATTGGTTTATTTCCTTCTATTTTCAAGAACAAGAAGTTGTATTTGAATTTTAGTGGCTTGGTTTTCAACCCAAGTCACTCGGTTTATGGAAATTTTTCGTTCAAAAACTTGTCATTATACCCCTTTTTACATCAAAACATAAATTGACTTAAATTAATTATAAAAGAATTACAACGATTGGAACATTGTAATTAGTTCATAAGCCATGAATTTGATTCTCACTTATGCTTTTGTGACTTAAAATCACATCTTATTTCATATAAGAAAGAATAATTGTAAAGTCAAAAAGAGTTATTTAAACTCTAACATGGGAAATTTTATAAACCAATTGCCTACACCACTTATGACTAAGACTTAAGACCACTTATAAGACTCCATACGAGCTATGGGAGGGCTTTAGACCTTAAGATTGTATATGATATGGATATGAGTCCAATCCTTTACCTTATAAGGATTAATCTACCTTGAAACTAGATTATAATGTCTTTACAAAAGAGTGATCATTAAGGTCATAATATACGATATTTTCTTCCTTCATAATCAAAAGTCTGAAATTGTTTGTTGCTCATAAGGCTATCTTTTGAGAAAAATAGATGTATTTTCCAAAAGATAGAGTGGGAGAAAATTATCAAACATACGACTGGTTGGGAAATAGTGAGGAGACCAAAAGAAAGCGTTCTTAAGTGAAACTCATGACATGTGAGGTGACCAAAAGAAAGCTTTCTTAGGAATATCTTCAGACTTGTGAGGAGACCAAAAGAAAATGTTCTTTAGATAAATAGATTATAAAGTGGTTGTATTAAGTAAATTCAATTCTATTTTACATAAGAGCCGTATGAACCAAAGTTAAATCTGTGCAAACGGGCAAAATTGTTTAAAAGTTGCATAGACAGACATAAGAGATGTCTGCAAGGCTAAGTTAATATGTAGCTATGCAAAGATCCATGTTATCGTTGCTACACCCCATAGTGTGTATGATTAAGTTAGATGTTAAAACCAATTTCTAAATAGGTATTTAGAAAGGGGTGTGTGTGTGACATAAGCATAATGTTTTAATTAACACAAGGTTGCAATGATCTTTTCAATCATGTGAAAAGAAAATGGTTTTACTCGAGTTGTCGAGAAACTATGTGCATTCATGGATTTGAGTGGGAGTCAAAATTGCCATGTAAAGACATGAAATTCAGTGGGAGAGATTGTCTTCCATATTGATGTCATATCACTCATTGAGGGTGACATGCTAACACTACCATCTATGAGGGAGTGTTTTGGTTTTCAATTCTCAATGAAAGATGACATATTGCATTCCAAAAATCCAAATCTATTATGACATAGGGAATTTTAGATTGACACTTAGATAAGTATTCTATATTGATAAGATTCTTTATCTGTTTAACATCAACAAGGTTAAGTAGATTATTCATATTGATGAAAGTGGAATTACTATGATAGAGTCATAGTCGTTCACTGAACCTAATAAGTTGTTGATCACATGAAATCGATTGCTAATGTTTCCGCCAATAGAACGACCATGTATGCCATTATATGCACATGTCGTGATGAATCATATGCTTGGAAGTTGGATCATAATAAGTCAGTAACAAGTTAATTCGAATGAAGGTCTTTTGAAAGCCTTAAGGAACACCCTTTAAGATTCTTTAAGAGAATTGGGGATTCGTTCTTATGTTTGGATGATATACTAAGTTGTGTGTTGAAGGGTTGCACAAACTTTAGTTTCCAAACCTATAAGGATTTATAGAAATCCTAGGCTGATTGACTTAGGAGTAAGTGACTTGAAAATTGTTTTAGTTTCAACCATTGCAAGTTCTACAAACAGAATCTAAGTACATTGTGATAAGATGGTCAACTAAGGGACTAAGAGTAGATCCCTCTACCATAGACTTTATCACAAGTTATATGATAACAGTGGGAGCATCTTGAAAGTATAAGAGCCCAAGTCTAGTAAGAAGACTAGACATCTACTTAGATAAATTCATGTCATTAGAAATAACATTGAATAGAAGGAAATAGCAATTCATAAAGTTGGAATGTATGGATACATGGTATATCCACTTACCAAGCTTTTATTGAAATTTAACTAGTGTAAAATGTACACTATAGATTATAAGATATGAAGTAGTAATAAGGTATTGACTATTCAAATATGATAATCGCATTGATCGTTCGAGTTTCTTTAAACTCATTCATTACTTTGTTATATCCAAATGGGTTGTTGAGACAATATTGAACCCCATTAAAGTTAACTGGATTGACATAGTATGTGTCCCTGGTTACTTATAGGAGGTGACGTCTCGAAGTGACTAGAGTGTGATGCGATTGATGGCAAGTTCAAGTGCCATAGGGTCATATGGGATGACTAGTCGATCACATAGACAGACTTTATGAGACACTCTGTAGGGCAGTGACCGCTTATAAAGTTCTGGAAATTCATAAAGCCTGGTCGTGGCAAGAGCTACTATAGTATTCTTATGAGTCAATTTTTTTAACTAGAGACTATTCGCCCAAGTTGGCACAAGTTTCTGATTGGCTTTGAGTTATACTCTACGACTGTCGTAACTGAAGTCAAATGAGTATATTTTGGGTCATGATGATCTGTGGCTAAACGAAGGGAATAGTGCGATAGGAATTGTCCACCCCCTTGTCAGGGTTATTGAAAATCCCAGGGCCACTCGAGGAGAAGTGAACTAAAAATGCGTGGCCACGCTCGGAAGGTATCTACGGTAGATAATTCCGGTCAGACAGTTACTCTCCAGATCGAGGAAACCACTCAAGATATGATCAAATGCAAGTACGACCTGCAAGACACCTTGCATTGAGTGGGAGATTGTAATAGGACAAGAGAATTGGTGACGCACACTTGTCTCGGACAAGTGGGAGATTGTTGGAGTATGTGTCCTCAACAATAGTGCAATCACATGTTTAAATCTCAAATTAAGAATACGTAAGGGATGATTCATTAATATAGTCAAATGATCAACATTAATTAGTAATGATTGCCTAATTAGAGTTTGACATTACTGTCGTTTGACGGTGGTGATCAGGTTATCCCTTAAGGTCACACCTATAGGACAATTCCCTTAATAGATAAGTTGATTAATTACATATCGATATAAGTTAATCAATTCCTTAAAATTGAGCACAATTCATTTTGTGAGTGAGAATATTTATATCTTATTGTAATTTGATTAAATAAGATTTACTTTAGTAATTAAAAGATTTTATTACTAAAATTCGTTATTGTTTGTGAAACAATTAAATTAAGAATGATTGATTAATTATAATTGCAAAATATTGTGAATTATAATTATATGATCCATTTTATTTACGTGATCAAGAATTACTAGACAATTTGTTATATGTAATTTGATTAATGTATATAATGATATTTATTTGATAAATATTCATTAAATTAATTAATAACATGTTACATGCTACATGTGACACATTGTGTGACAAATGACAAATTGACAAAATAAAATGGAAGTCCATTTTATTGTAGGGCACCGGTTTTTGTTGAGAAAATTGGGTTAATTGTGATTGTTAATTATATATGGCAAACATAATGATCACTCTATTTACCTAGTCTTACATACCTAATATTTAGAAAAGAGAAAAAGCAAAAGGGTGAAGGCCATGCATTGCCATTCTAGCCCCTCCCAAAACCGGCTCCTCTTGTACATAGAGAAAGTGTTCTCTATTTTTCTCCATATACAATTTTCTATCATTCTTATCATTTTCTCCAACATCTCTCTAAAATAGTTTTAGAAACTCTAAATATTGTTCATCTTTATTCTAATATTATCATAAATATTATTACTAGTGTAGTAATACATATTATTAGAATCATTTAAGGATACTAATATATAAATCTAGTTAATTCATATATTAGTTTTAAGGGAAATAGTCTTGGGTGCGATTGTTAAGGAGCATCTTTACACTTGAGGTTGGAGGATCATCCATTATTGTAAAGCTCAAGAATAAATAAGGAAGGAGTCCTTATTTGTGCCCTTATTTCGAACCAAATATTATGTAAGGAACATTGTTTTCTTCCTTTATCTCTTATTTATTTATGCATGCACTAGATCTTCATGAACTTGTATTAAAATGTTAATTTGTTCACCATTAGACAAGTCTAATAATAGGCATATGAGCCTAACAGTGGAACGGGTTTGTTGAAGAATATTTTAGTAAATTGCATTAATTGGAATTGCTTGCCAGGTAGGGATAAATCCTACTCAACTCTTGTTCGATAATATTTGGTTAATGGATGGTTTATGTTAATGTGGAATTAATCATATGTCTATTGTGTTGGTTAATATTATTATAATTGTTGGAAGAGAAAATTATATTGCATTGTGCTGGTTGATATTATCGTATTTGTTGGAAGGGAGAATTATATTGCATTGTGTTGGTTGTTAATAATAATTATGATGAGGTGATTTAACTATTTTCGTTGATTGTGAATGTGGAAATTGTGAAAAGCTGTGCGACAGTCAGATGTACGTTGTTGAGGGAGTTTGTACTCTGGGGTGATGGTAATATGTACATTGTGAGGGAGAGGTACTATTACATAATGACGTTTTGTTGTTAAGGGAGGGGTACCAAGTAATGTGAGCACGTTGTTAAGGGAGGTGTGCTAAGTCATGGAAAGGAGCACATTGTCAGGGAGTTGTGCTATGTGAATGGAAATTGGATTGCCTATCATATGTTCTTGTTGTTAGTGTTTATTCCTACTGAACCTCGTGGTTGACCGTGTATTCGTTAACACCTATGATGAACAATAATGGGGAGCAGATTTGACAGGTACTAAAGATTAGCTGAATTGGGAGCTATGAGATGCGTGAGGACTTGGCCAATCTATCTAGAAGTCTAGACCACATAAAATATTTAATCACTTTATTTATTTCCGCTGCGAGTTATAATTATTTTATATTAAGTTTTAGTTGGTTAAGTTGTAATAAACATGTAATCGCTAAGTTTTAATTTAAAGTACTTTGGTGAGTTGGAGTTTGCTATTCACTACCTCGGGAAACCGAGATGGTAGCGCTCTTATTTACTTGGGATGTCTGGCTAAAGACTCCTCAATAAATGGGGGTGTTACAAATGATACTCAAAAATTACTCAAAAGTACATAACAATTGTTGTGCTTCCTCCCCACCACTCTCCATGCACAATTGTACCAAAATCCAAATAATAGTTGTTGAAAACAACCAGATCATCATGAGCTTCTATAACAATTGACTTCAATAAGAATTTAGAGTTCCATATAGCTTCTCATCAATGTATTTATCAATTGGTGACAGATACGGTTCCTTAATCTGAGAATCCAAATTAATAATATCGTCCAAAAACGTTTAATCTGAGAATCCAAATTAATCCAAATTAATTGGTGATAGATACAGTTCCTCATGACTTGCATCGTCATAACTTTTATGATCACTTGCTTCCACATGAGTTTCATCATAAATTTCTTCAAACTCTTCAACAAAAATAGCCGGTTGGTTAGGATCAAATAATGATGTATCTTCTATATGACATTCCTCATCGAAAAGAAAAAAAGATTTATCTCTAACCACATCTTCTACTTTCCCCTTTTCTTCATGATCAACATTGAAAGCCTCAATATTTTCCACTTTTTTCTCTCTTTCATAAGATCGAAGAAGTAAACCTTCCAATTTTTCTAAATTGGATAAAATACGGTCAATTCCCCTTTGCATTTCCTTAAAAAAGAATTATTGCTCAAATTTATCCAACTTCTTCAAAAATTGTTTGAACTTCCTTCGAGACATGGCAACACATGTGACAAATGATAAACTCCACTCCCAAGACAGATCTATTAAGAAATAAATCTAAACCTTGCTTTGATAACAAATTTGATGTAAAACTATCACAAGTTTTAACGTCTTTGAGTAAATTTGCAGCGGAATAAATTTTTATGTGTTTGTATGTTTAAATTGGAACGAAGAAATACTTCTTGTTATGTAAAATAACCACGACTTTAACCAAATTTAGAGTAACTTTGCAGCGGAAATGAAGTATTGTAATTCTTTGTGTTTTTCTAGGTATATTAGAACGAAAATAGTAAAAGGATATGAATTAGCTGTGAAAATCTCGCAAGACTAACAACTAAAACTAGGATATGAAGTAAATTGCACTCCTTCCTCGCAAGAAATTTTTAACAACGCACAACTGGTTTGTATGACTGTCACCTCGCAAGGATTGACTCACAATCAACTTTCAACCTCTCAAGGAAGAAAATTAAATACTTATAACTTGCAAGCAATAAGCACACACAAGTATAAAACTTGAATTAACTCTCTCATTCAATTAATAAAACTGAATACAATGACCCTTATTTATAATGCTAGAATTGACATTCTTTCCTAATAGAAGACAATAATATCTTTCCTAAACTAAATAAGAAATAATAACTATTCTAGTTACAATTAGGAAACTAGCTTTCCTAAACTTATTAGGAAAGAATAAATAACAAACTGGCTCGAATTAGGAAACTAATAATTAAACTCGATTTAGGGAAGTAACAATTCCATTCGTCCTTTGATTGTCTTAGTTCGTCCAATTTGCGTCACTCGCGTAAAAGTTGGACAGCTCACGTTAAAACGACCATATCTCCTTCGTTACTTAACCAAATAAAGCGTGTTACCACTCGTTGGAAAGCTAAAATCATGCACTTTTATTAATAACAGGTATCACACCCAAATTAGCCATAATTTCGGAGATATTTAGCTTTTAAATCAAGTGAACGAATCTGAATTATTAAGAATGACTTGAACTTGCGTATTGAACATATACCTATGTTGATGCAGGAGTAGAGTCGAAGAAGGAAGTAATCAGATCAACTAGCTAACAGGGAATCCTAGACCGTGTAGGAGCAGCCGTTAAAGAGAACGCACGGTTTCCTAGTCCTAAACCGTGTTGGATTAGCTATTAGTTTATTTTACTGTTTTCGAATAAAATTAGGAAACTATGTATTTCCTAATCCTACTTTTATTTAGCTTCTTCAAATTTGATTATTAGTAGTTAATTATTAAAAAAGTTTCCTAGTTAGTTTAGGAAAAATTAGATAGCTTAATTAGCAAGCTAAAGAATTAGAGTTATAGTCAGATTGATGACTTCAAATAGGACTATAAATAAGGACCGGTTGTGGCCTTATTTTTCAGACTATTCAGATGATGAGTTTTTAAAAAAAGTTTACATATTGTGAGCTGTCAAATTAATCTTGCGAGGTTAGTTTTTATTTCTTCCTTGAGAGGTTGAAGTTATAGTAGGTTAAGCTATAACCTTGCGAGGTTAGAACGAGATCCCCTATCCTATCCGATTACCTTATTCCAATTCACGCATATCATTCGATCCGATTCTTTGTTTCCAATCATTCACACAAAAATCCTCACACAAACAGCCTATTATTCGTTATTTTTCAAGATTTTCAATCTCTTTTAAATATTATTCTGCTGTCAGTTTTACAAACCCTAATTCGTTCGTTCAAAACCTACGAATTCTACATCAAATTGGTTACAAGAGTAAGGTTCAGATTTATTCATTAATAGATATGTCTTGAGAAGTTGTTAATTATGGTTAACGACAAAGATGGTACACTAAAAACATGGGAAGATGGTCATAACGAGTTAAAAACGAGGATGGATCAGAAGTCTTATGTTTTAAAGGAGATAGCAGTTATGTTAAAGAACAAAGAGAGAAAGAAGAAAGGGGATTAGGACAATCCATCTGGATCTGAAGAGGATGAGCAGCCAAAAGAAAAATCGAGGAATAAAAACGATGATGATCGAGGTTTAAAGCTCGATATTCCTGATTTTAATGGCGACATGGATCCAGAAAAATTCTTAGATTGGGTACGACAAGCCGAAAGGGTGTTTGAGTACAAAGAATATGACGACAAGAAGCAGTTCAAGGTAGCAATTCTGAAACTTACTAAATACGCTTCTTTGTGGTACGAGAATTTAAAGAAACAAAGGAAAAAGGAAGGTAAAGCAAAGATTGAATCTTGGATTAGATTGAAGAAGCATCTCATGAAGCGGTTTCTGCCCAAAGATTCCGAGCAAGAAAACTACCTAAAGCTCCAATCTTTAGCGCAAGAAAGTATGTCTGTAACCGACTACATCAAGGAATTTGAGAAGATGTCCATTGTAACACCCGCGAATTTCCCATTTTGACATTTAAAATTTATTAAACCGTCTGATTACTTTATTTCATATTTTTGAATTATTCAATTTAATTAATTTTATGTCAAACATGATTTTTATAAAAATAATATATAATAGCTCATTTATATAAAAATACATATTATTAAACTATATTTTTTTTGAGGCATAATTTATATAAAAATATATGTATACGTAATTTAGTCAGACAATAATAATATTAGTTTCCGTCTTAAGTTAATATAGATTCGAGACATTATTCTTTCTAGCTATAGACCGTCACATTTCCACTTGTGAGACTAATCTTTTCTTGACCTATCCTATATCGACAACACACTTACCTACCCTCTTACACTCTACCTTTAAATAATTCATTATATGTTATTATTATTATTACTATAATTATCATTATTACATATTACTATGTATATTATTATCATTATAAATATTATCATTGTTGTTGTACCCTGCGTCCGCACACCCCTATTTCCTCCTCCATCGTCCTTTTCTTCCTGCAACAACAAAAGCAAAACAACAGCAACACAACAGCAGTCCGTACCGCCATTTTTACTCACCCTCAACCATAGATCCCTCCTCCAATTCTCAACCAAACTCCATGATTTTTGTACCATTAGCTTCCCCTCCTCATTATCCTTCTTTGTATGTAAGAAAGATGACATCTTGCCCTTTGTTTCTATTCGGTCGTTCCTTTTTGGCTCGAAATCCTTGCCAACTTCGTGTATGGTGATGTCTAGGAGCAAGCTTGGACGGTCTGGAGTAGCTTTGAGTCAAAATCGAGTTCGTTGAAGGAGTTAAATGTAACGGTGATAGGTTACTCGATAAATGTCGAAATTTCCATCTCTTGTATCGTTTTATATGTTCTTTTTCTGATAAAGCTTGGTTCTTTACATTTTCTTTTGGTAAGGTAATTTCCGTCTCAATCTGATTGTTTTTATGGGTTGCTTGGAATGGTTCTGTGGAGGTTTTCTGTGCTTTGTTTTCAGGACTGTTATAGTGTCTTGAGCGGACTGTTTGTGGACCATTTTGGACGCATAAACATGGTGTTTGTAGTGCTGGTGTTGGGACATTTTATACCCTATCTTTGGTGGTCGAAATGGTGGTTGTGGGCAGTCAAAATGGTGGTTGTTGAGTGGCTTTTCACGGCCTGGCCAGGCTCTGTTTTGGCAGTCCTTGCAGGGTGTCTCGTGGGATTGTTTTACTCGGGGCTTTGGGGTAGATTGCAGGCCATTCGGGTTAGCCACGGTAGAGCGTTTGTGAGGGCGGATGGCAAGCTGGGTGTAGATTAGTTTTGAGCTCCGTTTATGGTTCATTTAGGCAGGTGGGTGTTTGTCTTGGGACAGTTGAAATGGAAGTGTTTGGGACGAGTATGTGGAGTGTCGAGACTTGTATCGGCTCGGGTCTTGGGGCTGTTTTGGGCGGGTTGATATGGGTGATTGCGGTCTGTTTATGGGCTGTCATGGCGGGTTGATTAATGACGTATAATGGGCTGTCCAACGACCTCTTGTGTCGTGGGTTGAGTCGTGTTTCGGTGCAAGTTTGAGCATTTGGAAATATTTAAATTTCTAACTTGGAGTTTTTACTACTTGACTTGTTAAATATCGTTCATTTTTATATCTCCCTTTCATGACTTATAATTATAGAATCCCGTTATTCAATTATTTAAATCTCCATCTCAAATGTGCTCGTGTACTCGTCTCGTTGTTTTGTAATGTGGCATTGGCTTGACATGTTTATTTAGTTGGGTTTGACATGTTTATTTAGTTGGGCTTGACATGTTTATTTGGTTGGCTTGGTATGTTTATTTAGTTGGGCTTGGCATGTTTATTTAGTTGGGTTTGACATGTTTATTTAGTTGAGTCAACCCAATATCATGGTATAGACATATGATTAGTCTATTTATCGCCCTTTACATTTTACCTCGCATTTTACATGACGTAAATTATTCATTATCGCTTGTTTATATTTTATTTAACCGGCATGTTAAACTATAAATTGGAATATTTATTAATATAATACAAGTATGAGTTATTTATTATAAGTTGTAGATACCTCATTTCTGCACCTCCCGCAAACCACCCGGTGATGATTGGGCCGCATGTTTGATACGCGGAACGATTTGTGACAATTCGTAAGATTATCGTCAAGTGATTGCTCAAATATTAATGTCTGCCTCTTAGTTGTCATCTACGTCCCGATACGGTCGTTTTGACAGTAATTAGAGTACATTTAGAGTCCGGGCCTAAAACCGTCTCCATTTTCTGATAACCGTTAAATCCCTAGTCAGAATGTTCTTGAATGTTCCGGATATTTATATTCCATATTTCATAAATTTTATCTTTTAGTAAGTAAATTCCCGTAATATTCATATAAGATATTAAGGAAATCGAATTATTTCCGTCCTACCATAACTCAAACACGGAAATCGTTCTTCTGCAGGAGGAAACCACTTGGGAATAGACGCAGCAGGTGCTGCGCCTCTTCCAAGAGACGCAGTGGCTGCTGCGCCTCTTCCCAGGCCCTTTTCTGCATATTTCTCGTGTCTTTTTCATATCTTTCCGAGATTCACTTCCAAAGAGTCTCCGAAACCCTAATTCCTTCACGTGATTAGTATAAATAGGAGCCTTCGCTCCTCATATTTCTCACGCGAGTGTCCGCCCTTCTCTTCTCCCTTTGCATTCTAGACTTTGTTCTTACTTTTGGCGTCTACGTGCTTGAACATTCGACCACGTAAGCTCGGATCTTTCTGAGTACCAGCCTCCCCGTTTGCATGACCGACCAATTTGACCAACTCCACATCAATCAACTTAATTAACTAATCGTTTTCCTCTTACGAGGGCACTTTCTTTGCATTCGCGTCGAGCATCACTAATCGATATCTTAGTCCTTCTCGTTTCGTCAACATGTAAGTCTGAGGGTGTATAATCCTTCTTTTATTTATTGTATTTTATTTTATTGTATCATCCATTGTAAGGTTTATGTCGAAAATACCATTAAAACCGATTTCTAAAACCATGCTTTAAAACCTCTTTTTACGGATTTCCAGTAGATAACCGTCGAGAAAGGACGCAGCAACTGCTGCGCTTCTTCGAAGGAGTGCAGTTCCTGCTGCGCCTCTTCGTGAGGCTGCCGCAGTTCCTGCTTCCTTTCTTCTTCGTTCGTCCTCTGTTATTCGTCAAGTTTCTTTTATTTGTTTCGTTTATTGGTTAATTCTTTGTTGTAATAGCATAATAATTCACATGTATATTTTATTCATCATCGTTAACATGTTTTAATCATCACAAATCCGACTTAAATCCCAAATAATCCAATATTTGCGGGTTTTCGTCATTAAATTCAATTCCGGGTTGTACAGATTCAATTTGTTCATATTGAGTTTCTGGAATTCGTCTTTGATATAGTTTACATCTGTATATTCACATGTTCGTCGTATATTTGTCATTAATCCATGGTATCTAACCTAATCAATTGATTTAATTCGTTGGACTCATTAATATTTTTCACTTCTGTCATTATTCCATCTTGTGATTAACTCGTTTGCATCCGTCTCATTCATGTTCTACTGCTTTTATGACCAATTCATATGTTAAATAACCTATTAATCACTTTCATCCGAGTAAATAATTTAATCAATCATTAAATTCACCAATTAACATTAACGGCTTGCAATTACGGCTTCACAGCCAGAACTGAGCCACGGAACAGACGCAGTGTCTGCTGCGCCTATTCCAAGGGACGCAGCTCTGCTGCGCCTGTTCCTGGCTGAGTTCTGTCTCTGAACTCTGTTTCTGCCTTGACCTAGTTTAATTAGCTTACGTATAATTGACTATTATCCGTAATATCACGCTAATTCCTGTTCGTTAATTTATTTGATTCTTTTAATTTTTATTCTTTTATTCGTTTTCTCAAATTATCCGTTTTAAAGGTGTTTTCGACATAAATCGCCTAATCCATTGTAATTTTTATTATTGTAATTTCTTTTATCATTATTTCTTGTATCATTTGTATGTTCCACATGTAATTGAACATTAAATCCAACTTCGACATTAATTGAATGTTAAACTAATTGTCAACCGACTTAATATTAATTCTCACATGTTAGGATTAAAACTTGGATGTTGCATTGCATGCATATAGCCGACGATATATCGAGTACGAATAACTTCCCTAATCATTAGTAGAGGCCGCTATCGAGGTGGGCGGGATTAGGTGTTCGATCCAAAGAGCTTCCTAATACGTACCCTCACCCCTTACTCCAGATATCTGTGAACACCCGTGTTCATTGGCATCCACGAGAGTCATTCTAGACATAGAATGCTAAGGGTAACGATTGCTTAGTGTTCATGTCTTTACTTTGTGTCTAGACATGACACGAGGTATTCGAACGGTTCCAATTTCCCATAAAAATTGGTGGCGACTCCATACAAAATGCAAACGCTTGTTTCTCTTTTCCAACCCAAGCGCCCCCGTGGGCGGCCCGCTGTCCACAGTTTGGCGACTCCGCTGGGGATAATACACTTACGTGTAGCAAGGGTGAAACTTGAACAAGGTTAGGGAATAATTTGTACAAGACAATTGTCGGTTTTCATAACTCGGTCTTCCTAGACCGTTTTATTCGGCCTTCCTAGGCCCAACCCAACCCATTCGACCAGTCGTCCCGTCTAAACGGTCCTAATTCTTATTTGGGCCTAAGGATGGATAGCGATTGACGTCATCCATACCATGATGCTTACTCTTGTTTGTATCAAGGGCCTTCACTACTTGAGGAAATGGACTAGGAATCGGCCTTACTCTTGTTTGGCACGAGCCTCTCCACAGACTTCGGGTTTGATGGTTCGGTATGGCAACCCACCTTTTAAACTAAATCCCTTTTAAATGCACTCAGTATCCCGTTATAATGCTTGTATAAATGTGTATACTTTACGTGATCACCATTTCTAAACAAAACCATGACGATTTTTCAAAATATCAAAACCCTCTTTTCAAACAAGAATTTCGAAATAGCCTCTTAATTAGCGCAAAATCCGGTCAAAACTCTGTCCGTTTGTCGTGTCAAAATTCGGGCCACAAGCCCATTTCAAAACCTCACTTCGAGTCCACTCCTACAACTACACTATAGTTGACTAGGACACACATTTTCAAAGACCTTGTCTTTCTTCAAAACTCACTCAACACAAGTGGCACACACCCACTTCACGAGTCAAAGCATTTCTTCTTTTAGCAAGTGTGTTAGAATGGTCGATCGTGTTTTGATTCGTCGCCGATCTCTTATCCAGTTTTCAAGATGCCCGGATCAAGTGATGAAACAAATCTCTACCAACTTCAAGATGGTAATGATCGAATCCTAGCCGCGCTAGCCCAAATGCAAATTACCCAGGAACAAACCTATGACCGCCTTGAGCTCATCGAAGGCCGTATCTATGCCGTAGAGGGAAGGTTGCCTCCTCATGAAAGTGAAGTACTACGTAACTCCGATGATGAATCTAGGGATGAGAACCCTCTCATGGGGACGACTGCAGCTGAGAAAAGACTCCAATACCTAGAGGAGCAATTGATGTACCTTAAGGGGGATGACATTTATAGGGAGAACAATCGCAAGTATGAGGCCGTCAATTCCAAATTGCCAACTAACTTTAACATGACGGATATCCCTAAGTTCAAGGGACACGAGAACCCTTTAAACCACATCCGTGCCTTCAAGGATTACATGTCTATCAAAGGAATCAAACCCGAGATGTTCTTAAGGATCTTTCCTTCATCTCTTGACACCATCCCGAAGCAATGGTTCTACACTTTAGATCATAAGAAGGTCGCTACTTGGGAAGACGCCGCAATCGAGTTCTCTAAACAATATGCGGATAATGCCGAGATCCAAGTAAACATGCGTACTCTAGAGGTTCTTACCCAAAATGACAAAGAAGGATTCACCGACTTCCTAAGTAGGTGGAGGAAGACTAGCACTCAACTAGTAGAACGCCCGGACGAGGCTACTCTTGTGGAAAAGTTTGTGGATAATCTCAGACCTATCTATGCCAATCATTTGAGGTACCAAAACATCAAGACTTTCAAGGACTTGACCGTACTAGGAACAAGGATAGAAGACGACATCCGTAAAGGACTCTTGTCCAAAACGGTAGGCCGAGGATATCAAGGGTCCACAAGTCGTTCATACGGCTCTACTAGCAAGACCGATGAAGTTAACCTTCTCGAGCCATCCAAGAAAACTACCCCACCAAGGAAATTCACAAACCTTGGGGACACTTACTCCAACGCTCTAAAAAGGCTAATGAAGCAAGGTAAACTCCAACCCATCGGACCTACTCCCGAACCCGAAAGGAAGTCCAAGTTCTGGGACGAAAATTCGTACTGTGACTACCATAGGGGCAAGGGGCACGACACAGAAAAATGCTACAAGTTGAAAAACGTGCTTCAAGATATGATCGAAGATGGTCGATTGCCAATACCACCGGGAGGTAAGCCCAACAACACTCAGAATCCTCTTGGAGTTCTAGTGATCACAAGTGATGAATCTACCTTAGATTGCTCACACCTCATTTCTCCCATCGAAAATGAAATCCATGCAATCGAGAATGAAGGGTTCTACTCTATCATTTCCCTTACCATTTCCGACTTCATCACATGGGCAAGGAGTGTGGATAGACAAGTTTGGGAACTAGAAAACATGGTGACAACTTTACGCAATCCCAACGCAATACCCGAAGAAAATGTGCCATTAATCTTCTCTCAAAATGCCACCATACAAGAAGTAGTCACCGTAGTTGATAAACTAGTCGACCAAATCATACGACTAGAAGATGATATCATGAGAATGAGGGCACTAGCTACAATCAATGGAGTTTGGGCCGACGATGATGAGGACGAGTATCTCATTGAAAACTCCCTAGTCAAAGAAATATGTGGACCACCTAACTCGTTCGGGTCGTCCATATCAAAGCACTACTCAAAACGGTCCAACCAACGTCTTCACACCAAATGACAATGAAGATGACTCCACTAATCATTTGCTCAAGCAATTACAGAAGACAAAGGCTGATCTTTTAGTCTGGCAATTAATAGCAAGCTCATTCCCACATCGCCAAGCTTTACTGCAAGCTTTGGCCAAGCTAAATGTAGCACATAACTCCACTCCTGTAGATGTAGTCAACTTGGTCTTCCAAGAATCACCGAAGCTAAGTAATCCTATTACTTTCTTGGACGAAGATTTGCCACCTTTTGGTGCTAGTCAGAACCTTGCTCTATACATCACTGTCATTTGTCTAAAGAAGAATGTGCCAATGACCTTGGTAGATGATGGCTCCGCGGTCAACGTCATACCCCTCAAAACGGCATACAAGTTGGGCATGAAAGAGTCAGATTGGACCCCTACCAATCAAGGTGTGCGAGCATATGACGGTACACGACGAAAAGTAGTAGGACTTGCTAGCTTAACCATAGCCACATGGCCAATTCAACGAAAGGTTAACTTCCAAATAGTGGACATTGAAGCTTCATTCAACATACTTCTGGGAAGGCGCTGGATTCACGCTTCCAAAGCGGTAACATCCACCCTTCACCAAAAGATCAAGATTCCGCTAAATGGAAAAGTAGTGACGATCACTTCGTCACCCATTAAGGCAATAATCGAAAAGCAATCGAACAATCAAGTCCTTGCGGATCCCGTATACGAACTTGGGGGCTTCCAAAGTGTAAGTGTCATAGAAAGCGAATTGGCACCCTTATACTATAATCCTTACTCTAACTTGGTGGTCAACCACATACTCAAATCCCAGGGATACTTCCCTGGAATGCCTTTGAACCCTATTCGGAAGAATACCTTCGCACCATACAAGGAAGGCAACTCAACAAGGATACCACTTGGACTAGGGTACAAACCCACAAAAGAAGAGGTTCTCGAGATGCTCGCCCAAGTCCAAAACCGCAAGTATGTAGGAGTCCAAATGAGGCCCTATCTCCCTACTTTAAATGGATACTTTGTTCAAGAAGGAAGTCTAGAACTCTTTCACGGATTTCCCGAACCTTGGCATTATCTCGAGAGGAAGTTAGCCGGAATCGAGATCTTTCACGATTGCTACTTCATCCCTCCAGAAACGGTTCCTACCGTCAAAACCCGTCAAGCACCTTGCTTAGACGAACAAGCTGTTAGCCTATTGTTTGGAGAAGATCGATTCATTAGGGCGCGAGCAGATGAGATCATTACCATGATACTTCAAGATGATCGTTTCAACCCCGCCGCGTTGATCACGTAAACCGACTCAAAAAGCAGTGAGAAAGGATGGAGAAAATCTATCAAATGGACCAACAATCAAGGAAGACTCTTCAAGCTCACCAGTGGAGAAGGAGAGATGTTCAAAGGAGAACTAGAAGACGATGAGTTCGAGTCGGAGTCGGAGTCACAGTCGGAGTCTAGAGAAGTCATTAGAGAGTCTACTCCTGTCGTCATCCTCACTCCCTTCGTTTCTCCTAGCTTAGCCTCGAGTAGTCACAGTAGTTCGGGAAATGCCCCAACCACTGTCCCTTTGCCGCCACTGACCATGGATCAATTGGCTTCTTTGTTCCAACTTTACTCAAATTTTAATATGAATAAATCAGGTTCTGCTTACTCTTTGTGTTATCTTGAGTGCAATTCTGTTTACGATGATACTGAGGATCACCAAGGCCCAGACTCGATCGAAATACCCTCCTACGTAGCCAAAGAAATATTATAGGAAGGGGAAGGGGGACCAGTAATAGAAGACACCGAACCCATCAACGTAGGAACCGAACTAGAACCCCAGGAACTTAGGATAGGGACTACCTTGAGCTCTACCAAAAGGGCCGATTTCATAGACCTCCTAAATGAATTTAAAGACGTTTTCGCTTGGTCCTACAAAGACATGCTAGGGATCGACAGAGATATCGCCGAACATAGGATTCCAATTAAGCCGGGTTTCAAACCTGTGAAACAGAAGCTTCGACGAATGAGAACAGAATGGGCTCTAAAGATTAAGGAAGAAGTTGACAAGCAATTCAAAGCCGGGTTCATCAAAGTTTCCGAGTATTCTGACTAGGTAGCTAACATAGTACCCGTACCCAAAAAGGATGGGAGAATCCGCGTTTGTGTTGACTTTAGGGACTTAAACAAAGCAAGTCCAAAAGACGACTTCCCTCTACCTCACATCGACATATTGGTGGACAATACTGCAGATCACGCATTACTATCCTTCATGGATGGGTATGCGGGTTATAACCAAATCAAGATGGACATGGAAGATATGCATAAGACCGCATTTGTCACCCAATGGGGAACCTACTGCTATACGGTAATGCCGTTCGGATTGATCAACGCCGGAGCTACATACCAACGCACCGCAACTACACTCTTACATGACATGATGCACAAAGAAGTTGAGGTATATGTAGACGACATGATTGTCAAATCCAAGGAAAGAGAAGGGCATATTGCGAACCTTCGCAAGTTCTTCGCAAGACTACGAAAGTACAACATGAGACTCAATCCTCAGAAATGCACATTCGGGATAACATCTGGCAAGCTCCTAGGATACGTCGTTAGTCAAAGAGGTATAGAAATAGATCCTTCCAAAATCAAAGCTCTGATCGAAATGCCACAACCCCAAAAAGAAAAAGAAGTCAGAGGATTCCTGGGAAAAGTGCAATATATAAGTCGATTCATATCGAAACTTACAATGATTTGTGAGCCTATCTTCAAGAAACTCAATAAAAACAGACCACACCATGTGGGATGACGATTGTCAAAAGGCATTCGACCGAATCAAGGAGATATTGGCTAAACCACCAGTGCTCATGCCACCACAGCAAGATCAACCTCTTGGTTTATATCTCACAGTAACCGAAACAGCCATGGGTGCCATGCTGGCTCAAACTATAGGAAGTGAAGAAAGAGCTATCTACTACCTTAGTAAGAAGTTCTTGGAGTACGAGTGCAAATACTCGCAACTCGAAAAGACATGCCTCGCTCTTGTGTGGGCAACGAAGAAGCTACGTCATTACATGCTTAGCTACTCCGTCAAAATATACTCTAAAATGGATCCAGTCAAATACCTCTTCGAGAAACCCGTCCTCAACGGACGTCTAGCAAGATGGACCTTGATGCTCTCAGAATTCGACCTCAAATACGTACCACTGAAAGTTATAAAAGGTCGCGCCGTCGCCGAGTTCTTCGCAGAAAATCCTATCAATGACGCACAAACAATAGATACTTGGTCATTTCCAGACGAGGATATACTCCAAACTGATGTAGACTCCTGGGACCTGTATTTTGATGGAGCATCAAACCTAAGAGGATTCGGAATAGGAGTGTTGCTCATTTCTCCTGAAGGCGAGCATACACCAATTGCTGTCAAACTCGACTTCGAGGTGACAAACAATGCCATGAGAATCACGAAGCTTGTCTCATTGGGCTACAAGCGGCAGTGAGCTTAGGCATTAAAAACCTCCGAGTACATGGGGATTCATCACTGATCATCAACCAAGTTACAGGATCTTGGAAAATCCGAAGCGAAAGCCTAGCACCTTATCAGGCTAGGATAGACCAAGTCGCTCAATTCTTTGATCACGTAACCTACCTACACCTACCTCGGGAGGAAAATCAATTTGCAGACGCTCTTGCGAAACTTGCATCTTTGATTAACATGCCAGATCACATGGTGGAAATGCCTTTGTGCATTGAACGACGGTCAGAACCGGCTTATGTCCACCAAATCACCGATGAAGAGGAAATCGCACAAGAACCATGGTTCCAAGCAATCCTGAATTTTAAGCTTAATGGTACATATCCACCAGATATGGACAAGAGGGGACAACGTGCTATACGCCTACTAGCTTCCCAATACGTCCTCATGCAAGGAGAATTATACAAACGAACACCTCTTAGTGTAGTCCTACGTTGCCTCGATCATTCACAGGCACGAAAGGTGATGGAAGAAGTCCACGACGGAGAATGCGGTCCTCACATGAGTGGGCCCATGATGGCAAAGAAAATCACATGTTTGGGATATTATTGGACCACAATGGAATCCGATTACATCAAATACGTAAGACATTGCCACAACTGCCAAATCTTCGGGAATGTACAACATGTCCCTCCTTCGTTGCTCTATACAATGACATCTCCTTGGCCATTTTCTGCATGGGGAATTGACATAATCGGAAAGATAACCCCAGCCGGAACAGGAGGTCACTGTTTCATTCTAGTAGCAATCGACTATTTTACCAAATGGGTAGAAGCGGCTTCCTACACTCGGTTTTCTGACTAAAAATGTGGCAAAATTCATACAAAACAACATCATCTGTCGGTATGGGTGCCCACATGAGATCATTAGCGATAATGGATCACATTTCCAAGCTGAGACCGAGCAATTGCTAGCCAAGTACAAGATTAAGCATCACCACTCTTCGCCCTATAGGCCACAGACTAACGGCGCGGTAGAGGCGGCAAACAAAAATGTTGTCACAATTCTCAAGAAAATGATTGACAACTATAGAGATTGGCCAAGCAAGATACCCTTTGCTTTGTGGGGGTATCATACATCTGTTAGGACGCCCACTGGGGCTACTCCTTTCTATTTGACCTAAGGTATGGAAGCTGTACAACCAGTCGAGCTAGAAATACCATCCTTGCGTATTTTACTCAAAAGTCAAATCCCGGAAGCCGATTGGAAAAGGGATAGATATGAAGAACTCATCCTCCTGGATGAACGTAGGCTGCGCGCGCTGCATAATGTCCAAACATATCAAGCACGTATCAAACGGGCTTTCAACAAAAGGGTTAGGCCAAGGAACATCAAAGAAGGAGACTTAGTGCTTAAATCGGTTAGAGCACTTTTACCTGTCGACCCACGGGGAAAATTCAAACCTAATTGGGCCGGACCATTTCTAGTCAAATCCATACTCCCAGGAGGTGCGGTAAGAATCACAGACCTAGACGGGAATGAGTTTTCAAACCCAACAAACCTTGACCAACTGAAACGATACTATGCCTAGAATAGGACCAAAAACGCGCCTCGCGTAACCCCGCGTGTCGCTCTTGTGGCACTAAATAAATGGTCTGTGGCCAAGCTGAAATAAGCTAATGTCACTATGCTCTTGCATTTTGACAAATTTGTCATCCTCATATCATCAAATAAACTAAATTCGCACCTTCAGAGTAAGCAAAGGCTCATGCTTCTTTTCTAAGTTCATTACAAGCTCTTGCTTAGAACAATTATTCTTTTACATTTACTCGAACTACGCGCAAGGGTTTGATTTCGCTTTTTAAGTGAATACGTAGGCAATCCTTCACGGGATTCAACCCATTATATCTAAAATGTAAATAGAAGGACATTTGCATTGCATTTGAAATTCGACAAGAATAATAAATAGAAAATCACAACGGTTTCATAACCATTTAACCTTTTTTTTATTCATTTTCTGATAATAATAGTACGCTACATAATAAAAATAGAATAGGCCAGGATTCTAAAAACCCCACCTTTTATTACAATAATAATAATAATAATAATCAAATAATAATAAAGAGACTCGGGCTATTCCTCCATCTTCCTCTTGCCCTTGTCATTCCTATCATATTTCTTGTCACGACCTCGAGCCGGACGCTCTTGCGCCACTTCAGACCTAATCACCGACGGTCTTTCTCGAGGCCTAGCTTTTCCATTCTTGCCAATCACCATCTCTGCGACAGGAGTAGTCTTCGGTTACTTCGAAGGATGAATGACTTAAAACCCGGCTTCTTCTTCTCCCTCTGTCAGATGCTTCTCTTTCTCTTTCTCTCCCTCGCGCACCTTGTAGTCAATGGGCTCGCGTTTCCTCGACTTCTCGCGCTCCTCCGGAGTTGCAGCCTTTCTCCACCTCAGATAAGAATCCGACACCCATAAAGCATTGGCGGAGAAATTCAAGAACCACATGTTTCTTTGGGCCCATTTGATAGCCCACTCTCTTCGGCTCTCTGTAGTAAGCGCCATAGCAGTCTGCGGGACGGTATCAAGCCTAGGGATCGTCTGTTTCAGCCCAACTTGTCTCATCAGCCTTTCCGGAAAGATACACACCATAAACTCTAATCCAGGAATCCGCACCGACCTAGTGGGATCCAAAGAAGACACTCCAGTGACGGACTTGAGGTGCCACCACGGAACGACCCACCTGATCAACGGGCCATCATCACTCTTCAGCTTGTTCATCCAATAATCACAGACCCGAGTGAAGTCCACCATGTACAACCGTGTCCTCATCGCAACCGAACGAGCATGATAGGAAAGTGTATGAACTGGGGGCTCGATCAATCGGAGCCGTTCCATAAGCCAAACCTACCAAAAGCAGGTATTAGACATCGACGCGAAAAAAAAAAAAAAAACGAAAAAAAAAAAAAAAACACAAAAAAGAGGTGTCTTTTACCTGCAGAATGACGGGACTCCCCAAGAACGGCAGATCACGGTTGGATTTCCTGTTATCCAAGCCCAAAATAATCTCCCCTAAGCATAAGCAAGCTGGGCTCCTGCGCAGCTCCATCTGCTCAATAAGGCCTAGAAGACGAGGATCACCTCTCAAGTCTTCATCAACATGCCCTTGAAAGACATATACATGCAACAAGCAAAAGCCAAATGCCCTCTGCCTAGCAACATGAGAAACGGTGGGATCGGCCCTGTTGATGAATCGATCTATGAAGTCCAACATTCTCACACCTTTTGAGGTAACTAAACGGTCCACCTCAAGCCTAGTCAATCCGAGCAAGTCCCTAAATTTTCTTTTGTACCCTTGAGAAGTAGAAGGAATAGCAGGCAAATGTTCGGGGTCCCATCCACCAATAGCAGCGATTTCTTCAGGAAAGGGGCAAATATCACCCCCAGGGAACGCAAAAACATGGTAGTTCGGGTCCCAGTAGTCAAGGCAAGCATCCAGGAACGGTTTCACAACCTTGATGAGTTTCAAACTCAACAACGACCCAAAATTATAAGAGCCCATATCGTGTTTCTCCATATTTGAAAATTCATTGGTCCATTCCTTCAAGCGGATCTCCAAAGTATTCATGATGAAAATTTTTGTCTTGAGAATTTTATGTAAATAGACGAAGAAGAGACGGAGGATTTGTGTGAACAAAAGCTCTATCGACGTTTCTATTTATACTAATTGCTGTTTCCAAAAATCCATCAGAACAGGACAGCTTGGGAACAGCGCAGCACCTGCTGCGCCTCTTCAAAGGGACGCAGCTCATGCTGCGCCTCTTCCTCAGCTTCACTTCTGTGATTTTCCGCGTTGGATCTTTCCTAATTCCATGACGAATAATTTCCTATTCCTACGGGTTATTATTTTGGTAAATACGGGAATATTACCATGTTTCAAGTTTCCTAATTCCGCGGGCACGCATTTCGAGACGACATCGACATTTCACCATTTTACCACATGTGCACATTTTCTTTTTTTAGGAAATAAATTTCATTTTCATTTTTTTTAATTCCATTTTCGTTTTTAGGAAATAATTTTCATTTTAATTCGTTTATTTTAACGAAGCTCAACATGTATATATTAATTTCTTAATTTCATTTCTACATTCTAACTTATAAATTTCCCTTTTTCTTTTTTTTTAGGGGGTAACCCTCCTTACCGTCCGGTCATTTTCGGCAAAATTTTTGCATTTTTGCATTCTCTCGAGTCTCTCATTTTGCGCTAATCAAAGCCATATGTATATACAAATGTATGTTTTGCATGTTTTCTATGTAATTTTCGGCAGCATGACGGCGTAAACCGTCATCTACCAAACCTGTTCGAAACTAACCTGCAGATACAAGCAACACAATCCAGCAGCAAAGGCGCTCAGGCCATCGTATATACCAAATGAAGAAAATGTACAAACTGGGGGCTCGAGCCCCAAACAAAGTCCAAAAATGTGTGTTCAAAATCAATGTACAAATGTGCAAAATACGACAAAAGCCAACAAACAAAAAACTACTGCTGGGCGCCCTCCAACTCTGCAACTCTCGCCACAAGAACAGCGATCTCGGCGTCCCGAACCTCGAGCTCCCTTAACAAGCGAGCCGTCTCCTCCCGGGACTGGGCTAACTCTCGCTCCAACCCGCGGTCACCCTGTAAACAATAAATTGGCTCATGTCAATCGATTCGAGCAAAATTGGAAAATCAAAATTCAAAAATGAAATAGGCGTAAGGTTCATACCTGACGACCTCGACCGCCAATAAGTGCCTCGACGGCAGTAGCTCGCAGCCGGTTGGCCACCCTCCACAACGCCACAAACCGAGACGGCGCAACCCGCATTCTCAAAAAGAAATTCTCAAACAATTGAACAGACTCAATCAAATGTGTTCTTACACAAAGGTTATACAAGTTAGAGGCTCACCCGCCGAATCAGATGCTGCCAGTCGTCCAAGCCAGCATCCGTCACAGCTACATCGAAGTCACGCAGCTCGGAGACCGTCGTCCTCCCGGTCGCGTCAGTGTACTCGAGGGTCTCGGGGTACTCTGGGGGCTCGATGCCCGCCGCCTCGACCTCCTACAAAGACAAATGGTCCTCATCAATCGATGATCTTTCATCATGATTCTCAAAAATCAAAATCAAAATAAAAGATACTCACCACTACTGGCCAGTACGCCAACTTCCCGTAAAGGAACGCCGAGTAGTCCTTGCCAAGGAGAAGAAGGTCTTCACCACTGGCACCAGCCAAGTCCGCCTCCCTCTCAACCTCAGAAGGCTCCCTGAACATCGTCCTGGGAGGATCGACGGGAACCGTCAGCACGTCCCGTGAGCACTGACGAGCCAAACGCTCGCCCAGGTACCACACAGGACCCATCGACGTCCTCAACAGCAGTCGGCTCGAGCTCCTAGGTCGAAGGACCTCAGCCACGAAAGGAGGCACTCCAGCGTACTCTGCCCAAGGTCGGGGCACCCACTGTGACAAAATAAAAAAAGGATCATTCCTATGATCAACTAAAAGCAAGAAGCAAGTGAATATAAATGAGATACTCACGCTGCTCAGCTGAAGAGCGTTCACGTCCCGCCGGTAGACGTTGTGAGAAGAACGCTTGCTCTTCGTCCGGCACATCACCCAATCCCTCACCATGGGATAGGCCCTCTCCAGCGGCTCCGTCCTCTTGGGCGCGAGGCTCGGGAAGTAGGAGTACACCCACGCCTGTAAAAGCAAAGTAATCAATGACGATCTTTCGTAATTTAATTAAGAAAGGAATTTACTTTGAGCTAAAGGTAGGTTCATACCTCCAACAGTAGTCCAGGTCCGACAGCGCCAGGAGAAGTCCCCTTCTCCATCAACTCCGGACGAACCATGACCCTCATGAAGCGGATGAGGACCGTAAAACCAGCAGTGACCCAGTCCCAACGTCCTAGGGAACTCAGGTCAGAAAGGAAGGGGAGAAGCTTCGTCGACAGCCTCTCGCCCTTGTCTCCGAGGTAAATCGAAGACAGGAACCACCAAAGCCACAGATGAGCCCTCTGCTCAGCTGTACAAGGAGGAGGA
The DNA here is from genome assembly GCF_048544455.1 of Silene latifolia. NCBI lineage: Eukaryota > Viridiplantae > Streptophyta > Magnoliopsida > Caryophyllales > Caryophyllaceae > Silene > Silene latifolia. The sequence goes on along the minus strand of NC_133527.1, from coordinate 67,484,090 downwards.
GCCGTCTCCCTCCCGTCAATCGTTACCAGCGCCGGGGTCTTCCCCGAAAAGTAGTCTCGAACATAAGAACTGGGTATAAAACCCAAGCATCAGTGACCTTCGGTGACAAGTTCCAGCCGATCAATCTCCTCGCCTCGGCCGAGTCCGCCCTCATGGCAGTCTCCGGCCACACCACCTCCTCGGTCCCACACGGCAGACCAGAAATCATGCCGTAATCCTCCAAAGTGACTCCCACCTCACCAAAAGACATGTGAAACGTGGAAGTCGTGTCCCAGAATCGGTCCAAGAAAGCGCGGACCAGGCTAAGGTTAGCCCGTAGCTTCCTCTTCGCGATATCCCTCCAAACCTGAACCAAAGGACCGAACGCTCCGCGCTCGATCATGGCCCTCTCCTCCGCCGACAGCCGCTCGTAGTGCTCCATCGCTGTCGTGTAGCCCAAGAACGACCTGATGTTCCCGGCCTCCTATTATGATTTGAAACAAAGCTATCTTTAGTTTTGAATGAAGTTTGAAAGAAATTCGAATAAAAGAATGAAAGGGGATGAGTAATGAGTAGTGAATTCCTATTTACCAAACTCTTCACCGTCCTGTAGGACAGGTGACCCTCTGCAGCCCACACCAGGTGCCTTCTCTCCCAAGTCTCGGCCCAGGCAGGAGCCCCTCTCAGCTGGCGACCTCCTCGTCCGACATTGGCCCGTCTCGGGGCCTCCTCCTCCTCAACGGCCTCCTCCACGTGAGCCTCGTCCCCAGTAGCCATCACCGCAGCAGTGAAGGCCTGCTCTAAAGCCTCCTCAACAGTAGAAACGTCTATCTCCATGGGAGTCCTCCCAGAAGTAGAAGCCTCGTCACCTGCAACATTAAAGCAAATTTAGGCCGCGTCACGTGACAACGAGCCTTGGTTAAGGGATTATCGAGCCTTCAAAGCCCTGAAATCGCTCGTTTCTCGCCATCCTTGGCCATGTTTCCACCAACCCGATCACTCATGTGGCATTTTGGGTCAAGTCAAGTCTAGTTTGAAGCCTAGTTCCGGGTTCGAGTCAAAATTTCGGCAGCATTTCGCTATAATGGTGACTATGCCCCAAAAAGTGTCCTGGAAAAGCTGTCACAAACCAAAATTCTGAAATGGTAGAAAGTTTACCCATCATTCAAGGATCCCAAATATCAAGTTTCGTCGCAAATGGGCAATCCTAAGGCTATTTTCGAAGCAATTTAGGGTTTAGCTGTAAAACCGTCTCAAAATTCACTCAAAGGTTCAAAACTTGATGAAAATTCGAAACAAATACATGGTTATGTTCCTAATATTACCTACTATCCATTTCTAATGTCAATTTGACAAGGCAAATGCGTTTGGGGGAAAAGCCCCAAATTTTCGATCAAAAGGGTCATAAACCCTAGATTTTTCGGCTCAAAATTGGACAAATGTAGACGATTAATGCAAGATTGAGACACATACCTCGATTAGTCATGATTAATGCAAGCTTTTGAATCAAACCTTGGCGAAAATGGTGATGATTTGAGAGAGAGAAGTGTGATTTATGTTTCGAGCAAATGAATACATGAACCTCCTGATTTTCGCGTTTTTACGCAAGAAAACCAAATTGGGGAATAGACGCAGCAGGCGCTGCGCCTCTTCCAAGAGACGCAGCTCTTGCTGCGCCTTTTCCTTTTGTTCCCTCCATACGGATTTTCAAAAATTCGTTATGAGTTCGTTATTTGTGGGCCCATCTTTGGTGCACCTCTTCCCCGATGCTATTTTATTCTTTTGGTCCGTTTGGCGATTTTCTTTCGTTCCGGCCCGCATATCCAAGCCCGCAGCAGACTGTCACACGTCATTTATTCCTTTCAAGACCTTTTGCTTGTCGCAACGAGCATTTGTTCCTTCACAAACTTCGACACACCTTCATTATGTTTCCAGCGAGAGTAAGCGGATACACTTTCCCTCTCACGACAAGAAGAATAGCTCCCAATCGTGTCTCTAGCGTGAGTAAGCGGACATACGGTCCCTCTCAAGGCACGAGGATTGACGTCTACTTAAGCAGATTTCCTCTCAGGAGTTCCCGCCTGCGTCCTGCTACTCTCAATATTTCTTGTTTCCCCGCGGAGTGCGACAAAGGTGTCGTTCTCCAGAAGTTCCCAAACCCAAAGCCTTCTTTCTTAGGTTCGTAAACCCGAAACTACGACTTTTTAAACTATAGGATCCCAATCCTTTTAGGTTCATAAGCCTTAAAATTCCCAAACCAATAGAGTTCCTATACCCAAGCTTCAGTTTACCCTTAAGTTGAACTTACTTTAGGCCTCCTTCCCGTCAATGCTTTCCTTTAGGGTCCCACGCCCTAGTACCAATCCTTATGTATTCTTTAGGTCTTAACCTTAGCTCCCACGCTTAACCTTAGCTCCTATGCACTTCCGGAAGCATCTCGAGAAGAAGTCTCAGGTATGGTCTCTTCTTATGGATGGCGAGCCTCCTTACGTAGTCTAAATAGACTTTAAACGACCCTCCCCGATAGTCGACAGACTCTAAAATGTTCCCGACGACAGGTCCTTGGCTCAGACCCCTTGAGCCGCCTCGCGTCGCCATAGTCGTTAGGTTGTAATCTTCGATTGACCTGATGGCTATACTTTGACTTTCGCCTTGTCCAAGCCTCAGTCAAAGTGGGGGCTCTGTAGATACCTCATTTCTGCACCTCCCGCAAACCACCCGGTGATGATTGGGCCGCATGTTTGATGCGCGGAACGATTTGTGACAATTCGTAAGATTATCGTCAAGTAATTGCTCAAATATTAATGTCTGCCTCTTAGTTGTCATCTACGTCCCGATACGGTCGTTTTGACAGTAATTAGAGTACATTCGGAGTCCGGGCCTAAAACCGTCTCCATTTTCTGATAACCGTTAAATCCCGAGTCAGAATGTTCTGGAATGTTCCGCATATTTCTATTCCATATTTCATAAATTTTATCTTTTAGTAAGTCAATTCCCGTAATATTCATATAAGATATTAAGGAAATCGAATTATTTCCGTCCTACGATAACTCAAACACGGAAATCTTTCTTCTGCAGGAGGAAGCCACTTGGGAATAGACGCAGCAGGTGCTGCGCCTCTTCCAAGAGACGCAGTGGCTGCTGCGCCACTTCCCAGGCCCTTTTCTGCATATTTCTCGTATCTTTTTCATATCTTTCCGAGATTCACTTCCAAAGAGTCTCCAAAACCCTAATTCCTTCACGTGATTAGTATAAATAGGAGCCTTCGCTCCTCATATTTCTCACGCGAGTGTCCGCCCTTCTCTTCTCCCTTTGCATTCTAGACTTTGTTCTTACTTTTGGCGTCTACGTGCTTGAACATTCGACCACGTAAGCTCGGATCTTTCTGAGTACCAGCCTCCCCGTTTGCATGACCGACCAATTTGACGAACTCCACATCAATCAACTTAATTAACTAATCGTTTTCCTCTTACGAGGGCACTTTCTTTGCATTCGCGTCGAGCATCACTAATCGATATCTTAGTCCTTCTCTTTTCGTCAACATGTAAGTCTGAGGGTGTATAATCCTTCTTTTATTTATTGTATTTTATTTTATTGTATCATCCATTGTAAGGTTTATGTCGAAAATACCATTAAAACCGATTTCTAAAACCATGCTTTAAAACCTCTTTTTACGGATTTCCAGTAGATAACCGTCGAGAAAGGACGCAGCAAATGCTGCGCCTCTTCGAAGGAGCGCAGTTCCTGCTGCGCCTCTTCGTGAGGCTGCCACAGTTCCTGCTTCCTTTCTTCTTCGTTCGTCCTCTGTTATTCGTCAAGTTTCTTTTATTTGTTTCGTTTATTGGTTAATTCTTTGTCGTAATAGCATAATAATTCACATGTATATTTTATTCATCATCGTTAACATGTTTTAATCATCACAAATCCGACTTAAATCCCAAATAATCCAATATTTGCGGGTTTTCGTCATTAAATTCAATTCCGGGTTGTAGAGATTCAATTTGTTCATATTGAGTTTCTGGAATTCGTCTTTGATATAGTTTACATCTGTTTATTCACATGTTCGTCGTATATTTGTCATTAATCCATCGTATCTAACCTAATCAATTGATTTTATTCGTTGGACTCATTAATATTTTTCACTTCTGTCATTATTCAATCTTGTAATTAACTCGTTTGCATCCGTCTCATTCATGTTCTACTGCTTTTATGACCAATTCATATGTTAAATAACCTATTAATCACTTTCATCCGAGTAAATAATTTAATCAATCATTAAATTCACCAATTAACATTAACGGCTTGCAATTACGGCTTCACAGCCAGAACTGAGCCACGGAACAGACGTAGTGTCTGCTGCGCCTATTCCAAGGGACGCAGCTCTGCTGCGCCTGTTCCTGGCTGAGTTCTGTCTCTGAACTCTGTTTCTGCCTTGACCTAGTTTAATTAACTTACGTATAATTGACTATTATCCGTAATATCACGCTAATTCTTGTTCGTTAATTTATTTGATTCTTTTAATTTTTATTCTTTTATTCGTTTTCTCAAATTATCCGTTTTAAAGGTGTTTTCGACATAAATCGCCTAATCCATTGTAATTATTGTAATTTCTTTTATCATTATTTCTTGTATCATTTGTATGTTCCACATGTAATTGAACATTAAATCCAACTTCGACATTAATTGAATGCTAAACTAATTGTCAACCGACTTAGTATTAATTCTCACATGTTAGGATTAAAACTTGGATGTTGCATTGCATGCATATAGCCGACGATATATCGAGTACGAATAATTTCCCTAATCATTAGTAGAGGCCGCTATCGAGGCGGGCGGGATTAGGTGTTCGATCCAAAGAGCTTCCTAATACATACCCTCACCCCTTACTCCAGATATCTGTGAACACCCGTGTTCATTGGCATCCACGAGAGTCATTCTAGACATAGAATGCTAAGGGTAACGATTGCTTAGTGTTCATGTCTTTACTTCGTGTCTAGACATGACACGAGGTATTCGAACGGTTCCAATTTCCCATAAAAATTGGTGGCGACTCCATACAAAATGCAAACGCTTGTTTTTCTTTTCCAACCCAAGCGCCCCCGTGGGCGGCCCGCTGTCCACATAAGTACTTGTAAGAGACATATTCTTGATAATGTCTTGTATTGTTCTGTTTTGAGAATCTTGGTCCTATCGGATACTAGAGGTGAGCTATAAGCCCTCTAGTTGCGATATGATCGTCGGGATTGATGTTCCCATCCGTACTTATGGTGAGATGCAAGCCATAAGTATGAATGTGACATTAGTGATTCCGAGATATATGACATTCTATCGTGTTTATATTCACATGATCATTCTTACTCTTATTGTGACTCAAGTGTGACGTTTTACATTGTGTGACGACTTGACATTCCTTATTTACCCTTTCGGACCATTGGTCACGCTTAGGTGCCATGTTTTCGGATAGGGCTATCCTTCTGCCTCTTCGGACCTTGGGTCACGGTTAGGTGACATGGTTCCGATTTGGGGTTACTCGACTGTCGGTCACGGTTAGGTGTACCATGTTTCGAGTCTTGGATGCGGATGGGTCACCGCATGTCGAATCAGGTGTCGTCTATCCCGAGAGTCTGGCCAGGTTTAGACTAGGACCGTATTATGATCGTCGTCCTACCAGGAGGTTGGAGTCTAGGATGTAGTCTTGTGTGTGGTATCTCGGACATGCTTTAAAGGTAGCCTCTGAGTCGGATACTCTGTCCACACCTTGTTTTGGTCTTACACTTGTGAGTCATGTCAATATGAGTTGGTTGACTTTGTTGTTCTATGCCCTTGATTGCATATTTATTCTAATATATCATGCATATTCCATTAAGAAAGTATTATGCCTATCTCATCATGATTATTCATTATATCTCCTTGTTCTTTATTGTTCATATATGATGCATGATTAATATGTTTAATTAAGTGTTTGTTACTTGTATTTCGACATATTGTGGCTGAGAGAACCTTGAGTTACTCCCCACTGACTGTGGCGTTCATGTTTACATGAATGATAGGTGGTGAAGATGCTTACGTGGGGAAGACGTCTAGGCTAGCGAGAACTAAACCCTTGGACCCTAGTTTCTAGTTTAGAAACCCCTTATATGTTTATTCGTGGGATATATTTTCCCTACTTTCTAGACTGGTTGGAATAACTTAAAGTTCTCTATTGTAGAATTTGTTTCATTTCATTTTGGCACCCGCGTGATAATCTTTAACTGATAATAAAAAGTTTTTAAAATATCACATATTTTCGCTTTAATTTATTAGTTATTTTTCTGCGTTATTGCGGGGTGTCACATCCATTGTTTGCGATTTGGAAGAGAAGGAAGAATTGAGAACCGCGCGTTTTATTCGTGGCAATTCGAGCCTAACACAACGGGTGGAAGTCCAGAATTATGATGGATTTAACGATGTTTGCAAGCTGGCTCTTAAATTCGAGAAACATGACAAGGGTAAGAAAGCATACAGAAATCAAGATTGGTCTAAGAAATCAGATTTTTGTTCAAAAATAACATTCATACTATGAGGCCGAGTAGACCACAACAAGAAGAGCCTAAGGATAAGGGGAAGAGTGTGGTTGTGGAGCCTAAGAATGCTAGTTCAAGGCAGTGTTTCAAGTGCCAAGGCTATGGGCATATAGAAAGTGAATGCCCGCAAAAGAGAGCACTTACACTACAAGAATTGGGTGAGATGTTGCCTTATTTTGTGGTACCACATAGTCCAGTAGACTGTAAAATCCAGAACGATAAAACCAAAGGAGAGGGTGAGTTTATCACATATGATGTCGATCCCATGAGTGACGATGACCAACCAGAAGCAGTGGTTCGAAATATGCATCTTCAAGCTGGTCCAATTGAGCCTTTTGATGATGATAATCATGAAGATGAGGAGCACATAGAAGACGGGGATGAATAGCTCAAGGTTAATGTAACCTCAACCAAGGTTAATGAACCCTCAACCAAGGGTACTATAACCTCAACCAAGGTTACTATAACCTCGGATAAGTTTAATGTAACCTCGTTTCAGGAACTTTCAAATCTGTCTATTCATGAACCCAACAAAGCTAATCTGATGTTGGGTAAGGTATTATTAGATGGTAATGATTGTTCAAGTGATCACGACAAAGACACGAGATTCAAACCTCATATCCGATGCAAGGGAGGTACTGCCATCAAAGAGCTAGAACGAACACTACTTAAGGTCGCAATTACAATCATGAGTAAGTTTCTGTGGGTCGTTTTTGATCCGGTGGCTCGAAATTTGAGGGCAAATTTTTATTAAAAAAAAAGGAGAGAATGATGCAGGAGCAGAGTTGAAGAAGGAAGCAATTAGATCGACTAGCTAGCAGGGAATCCTAGACCGTGTAGGAGCAGCCGTGAAAGAGAAGGCACGGTTTCCTAGTCCAAAACCGTGTTGGATTAGCTATTAGTTTATTTTACTGTTTTCGAATAAAATTAGGAAACTATGTATTTCCTAATCCTAGTTTTAATTAGCTTCTTCAAATCTGATTATTAATAGTTAATTATTATATAAGTTTCCTAGTTAGTTTAGAAAAAATTAGATAGCTTAATTAGCAAGCTAAGGAATTAGAGTTATAAACAGATTTATTACTTCAAATAGGACTATAAATAAGGCCGTTTGTGGCATTATTTTTTAGATTATTCAGATGATGAGTTTTTAAAAAAAGTTCACATATTGTGAGCTGTCAAATTAATCTTGCGAGAATAGTTTTTATTTCATCCTTGAGAGGTTGAAGTTATAGTAGGTTGAGCTATAATCTTGCGAGGTTAGAACGAGATCCACTATCCTATCCGGTTACCTTGTTCTAATTGACGCATATTATTCGATCCAATTCTTTGTTTCCAATCATTCACACAAAAATCCTCACACAAACAGCCTGTTATTCGTTAGTTTTCAAGATTTTCAATCCGTTTTAAATATTATTTCGCTGTCAGTTTTACAAACCCTAATTCGTTCGTTCAAAACCTACGAATTCTATATCACATGTCCCTCCTATATCATTCTCCCCTTCTTTAAAAAAGAATCGACCCGATTCTTGGATCAACGACCTCCCGGATCAAATATAAACCTCACAAATCTGATTTCAAGACTGGTGATGAACATTGATAATAAATTTGAATCATCTTTTAGCTCATCATCTTCGATACAAACCATAAGCTCGTCTATCTTGCTCGATTTCAGCCTCCTCTCATGCCTTCTTCTCTTGTGCATTATTTTCTTGTGCTTTCCTTTCTTGTGCCTTTCACCCCACCACCCTCCATGCACAGTTATAACAAAATCCAAATAATAATTGCTCGAAACAACAAGATCATCATGAGCATCCATAAGAATTAAATCCAACAAGAAATAAGAATTTCCACCATATAGTTTCTTATCAATGGATTTATCAAGTGGCGATTGATAAGGTTCTTTAATATGAAAATCAAAACAAACTTTATCGTATATAAATTCCTCACCCATGATTGACATAAGATTAAGATCATCTTGATTTGCATCGTAATTACTTGTAAGTTAGGATCAAATAACGATGTATCATCTATACGACATTCCTCTTCAAAGGAAAATAAGTCATCTTCAATCACATCTTCTTCGTGATCACTTTCATATAATGACTCGACGTTAACAATCTCTTCTCTTGTCTTGGTTCAACATCTTCAAAATGATAGTCGCCTATCTGACAGTCTTCTAGACCGTTCGTTTCAACAAGATCAGGCATCATCTTGTCCACGTCTTCTAGATGCTTCACTTCTTGTTCCTTGTGAAAAACATCAAAAGACTCGATCTTTGTCGCTTGTTTCTTTATTTCACAAGATTGATGAAAGTCACGCTCAAACTTCTCCATCTGGTTCGACAATTTGGCAAGACCTCTTTCTAAATCCTTCCAAAATTGTTTGAATTGCCTTCAAGACATGACATTGAACTTCCCAAGACAAGTTTGTTAAGAAACAAACTAAAACCTGCTCTGGTAACTACTTTGATGTAAAATAACCACGAGTCTAACCAAATTTAGAGTAACTTTGCAGCGGAAATGGAGTATTGTAATTTTTTGTGTTTTCTAGGTATATTAGAACGAAAATAGTAAAAGGATATGAATTAGTTGTGAAAATCTCGCAAGACTGACAACTAAATCTAGGATATGAAGTAAATTGCACTCCTTCCTCGCAAGATATTTGTAACAACTCACAACTGGTTTGTATGACTCTCACCTCGCAAGGATTGACTCACACTCAACTTTTAACCTCGCAAGGAAGAAAATTAAATACTTATAACTCGCAAGCAATAAGCACACACAAGTATAAAACTTGAATTAACTCTCTCATTCAATTAATAAAACAGAATGCAATGACCCTTATTTATAGTGCTAGGATTGACATTCTTTCCTAATAGAAGACAATAACATCTTTCCTAAACTAAATAAGAAATAATAACTATTCTAGTTACAATTAGGAAACTAGCTTTCCTAAACTTATTAGGAAAGAAATAATAACAAACTGACTCGAGTTAGGAAAATAATAATTAAACTCGATTTAGGGAAGTAACAATTCCATTCGTCCTTTGATTGTCTTAGTTCGTCCAATTTGCGTCACCCGCGTAAAAGCTGGACAGCTCACGTTAAAACGACCATATCTCCTTCGTTACTTAACCAAATAAAGCGTGTGACCAATCGTTGGAAAGCTAACATCACTCACATTCATTTATAACACGAATCACACCAAAATTAGCCATAATTTCGGATATATTTAGGTTTTAAATCAAGTGAACGAATCTGAATTGTTAAGAATGACTTGAACTTGCATTTCGAACATATACCCATGTCCCTCCTGTATCATTATTTGATGTAAAATCTACTCGGAAATAAGGATTAGAACAGTACGTTGGCCTGTTTGTTTTATGTTGTAAAATACGCAGCGGAAATTGAACTGTTTATTTTGGTTTTTATATGATTTTGAACGAATATATAAAAGGGATATGAATTAGTCGTGAAAATCTCGCAAGACCCCTCAACTAAAACTAGGATATGACGTGAATAAACTCTCCTTCCTCGCAAGAAATTCGAAGATATACACGAATGGTGGCTCTCACCTCGCAAGGATCGAATCACACTAAAATCTCAACCTCGCAAGGAAGAAATAAAGAACTTATAATTTGCAGGCAATAAGCACACAACAAAAAACTCTTGTATTAATTCTTAAACTCTAATTCAATTAAAATTGAATACAATGACCCGTATTTATACTAAAATAGGACAACATAGAGGACTCCTAATCTGACCGAAATTGACAACCTTAACTGCCTAAAAACAACTTTCCTAAACTCCACTCTTAGAGACTTGGCAAAATTGCCTTTATTACAACTTTGCTAGGAATTAGGAAATAAAACAACTATTACCTTAAATTTATTAACTAACATATGATAAACTACTAGCTACTTAGACAGACATAGCCAGCTCGTTGTCACCTTGGAAGCCGTGTCCAAGCAGCAGTTCATCCACCCGTGTTGTCTACCTTGCCGGCCTCGTTTTTCCATGTTATCATATTCAATAAATTTTATTTTGATTCTTTAAAATATTTGGGACACATTTCGACTTCATTTTCAATATACTCTAATGCTCCTGCATCATTCTCCCCTTATTTAAACAAAATTTGTCTTCAAATTTCGAAGATATGTAGGCCACCTGGATCAAAAACGAACCTCACAATATTAACCATGATAATATTTATGATCCGATGCAGAATGTTTTCGAACTTCTCTATTGTAGCATTCCTCTTGCAGCCGCTAGAACTATGCCCTTTGTTGTTAAACCGATACCCTTCGAATCATCCTTCCTCGTGCCTTCTTTTCTTGTGCTTTCCAACCCACCTCCTTCCTTGCACAACTTTACCAAAATCAAAATAAAAATTGCTTGGTATAGCAAATTCATCATGAGCATCCATAGGAATCGAATTCTTTAAGAAATAAGAATTCCCACCATATAGCTTCTCATCAATGTACTTTTCAAGTGGTGATTGATAAATTCTGTTAACTTAGAAATCCGAACAAATATCATCCTCATCTAAGATTGGTATTAGAATAAGATCGTTGGATTCACCATTAAATAGCTTTGGAAGGTCGTCATGATGTTTCACCTCCACGTCTTCTTCAACCCTATTTTCGACATGCGTGTCTTCATCATCGAAAACTACAATCTTTTCTTCGTTAATCTGATCAGCTTGAAGATTTAAGTTGCCAACCACGAACTCTTCTTGATCATCGTCACTCAATGGATCAATAATGTGGCCTTCCTCGACCTCTTCTTCATCTTCTACCTCTAATGACTTCGGATTTAGTTGTGGTAGTACAGAGTTTGGCTTCATCTTCCTCACGTCTCCTTCCTGCTTTTCCTCTTCTTCTTTGGGAAAGACATCAAAAGACTCAATCTCCTTCTCTTGTTTATTTATTTCATAAGACTCATTATATCTATATTCCCAGTTTTCATATTTGGATGCAAGATGATCAATTGTCCTTGTTATCTCCTCCCATAACAACTCGTTTTAATATTCCTCTCATGCCTTCAATGCACGTTTGAGTTCCCTTCGAGACATAATTATAAACTCCCAAGACAAATTTGTTAAGAAACAAATTGAAAACCTCTCTCTGGTACCACTTCAATGTATTGCTTGAGAAATAAATCTAAACCTTCCTCTGATACCAATTTGATGTAAAATAGTACAATTTTTGTGATAGTTTTAGTTTAATAAAATACGCAGCGGAATTAAAGTATTTTTGGTGTTTTTTGTATGAAATATGCACGAAAATTAAGAGGGATATGAATTAGTTGTGAAAATCTCGCAAGACCTCTCAACTAAAACGAGGATATGAAGTAAATTGCACTCCTTCCTCGCAAGAAATTTGTAACAACTCACAACTTGTTTGTATGACTCTCACCTCGCAAGGATATACTCAAACTCAACTCTCAACCTCGCAAGGAAGAAAATTAAATACTAATAAATCGCAAGCAATAAGCACACACAAGTATAAAACTTGAATTAACTCTCTCATTCAATTGAATAAAATTGAATACAAAGCCCTCTATTTATAGTAGATTAGGCTGACTAAGAAGACGCCTAAAACTGCCTAAAATCAACTTTCCTAAACTCGACCCTTAGAGGATTGGCAAAATTGCCTTATTACAACTTACTAAAATTAGGAAAGAAACAAGTAAATAAAAAAACACTACCTTAAATTTATTAGGCAAAATAAAATAAGGAAAATAATAATAAGACTCGATTTACGGAAGTAAACTTGAGTTAGTTTGTCACCCGCGTAAAAGTTGGACAGCTCAACCTAAAACGATCATATCTCCTCGTTACTTAACCAAATACGGCGTATGACCACTTGTTGGAAAGCTAACTTCATGTACTTTCATCTAAAATAGGTATCACACCAAAATTAACCATAGTTTAGGAGATATTTAGCTGTGAAACCAAGTGGACGAAACTGAAATGTGAAGAGTGACTTGAACTTGCATTTTGAATGTAGACCCATGTCCCTCCTGTATCAGACTTCCTCACAAAACCCTTGCTCATGAGCTCTCCTATTTGGCTTTGTTGCTCCTGAGTAGCCTTAGGATCACTTTTATAGGCAACTCTATTACGCAACATAGCTCATGGAATCAGGTCAATATGATGCTTAATGCCCCTTAGAGGAGGTAGCCCACTTGGTAGCTGTAGATACCCGTATCCGTCGATATTGGAATTTATAGAGAACCCGACAAACACCCGATGATGATAGGACACATGTATTCTTTAGTTGTCACTGTCATTATTTGGAGCTCGTTTTACGAGGTGGAATGGGCGCCGTCGACGAAGTATTTTATTAATTTAAATGATATTTAAATTAATGTTTTTAGTGAATTCTTTCTGTTAATTTAAATGATATTTAAATTAATGTTTTTAGTAAGTTCATTTTGTTATTTTAAATGATATTTAAAATTAATGTGTTTTTTAAGTGAATTCATTATTCATTTAATTTAAATGATATTTAAATTAAAAGCTTTATTTTGAATTTATTTTCCCAAGTTTATTTTATTGAAAATAAAATAAATAATTGATTTGAAAAATCATTTTATGAGAATACTTGATTTGAAAAGTCATTTGTTTTAATTTATTAATTGATTTGAAAAATCGATTTGAAAAGCGAAGAAAACTCGTTTTGAACACTTGTTTTGGAGCTCGATTTTAGCTCGGTTTTTTAAGCCCGTTTCCTTTGCGAATAGGCACGAATCTCGAGTACATTAACCCACCTAGACCAATACCCATCAACCCATGTTCGAACCCCCTCACAAGCAGCCCAAATTCTCATCCCAAACAGGCCACAAGCAGCCCGCAAAACACCAATGCAGTCCCCTGTTTTTGCGTGTCAATTCGCGAGCCCAAACCCGCTCCAAACACTACCAAGACCCGTACCCATTAACCCTAACCCATACCCTAATATCCTACCCATATTACCTTACCTTAATCACCAAGAAAACCCCCTAAACGAACCCTAGAAAACCCCCCAAAAGCTGCTGGACAGCAGCTATGCTCAACAGGCCCGACTGCCTCTCCCTCCCTTTTACCCTACTTTAACTCCTTATAAATACGACCCCTTCACCATACATTCATTCCTCTAATTTCTCCATACATCCAACCATCACCCACAAGCTCAAAACCTCAGAAACAAACCCTAATTGCCTCCCAAAAACCCTAAACAAAACCGACACACAAACTGAACTGTTTGTGTGTCCTCCTCGAAAAGCAACTCGTTCCTCCATCAAACCTCCATCAAAACTCGATTTTCTTGTTCCTAATTAACCACATAACATCCCTCTACACATTAGACAAAGATTTACGAGCCAAATTGCCCTTGAGAGTACACGAAATCCCTCGAAAAACAGAGTGTTATACACTCTGTTTTCGCGGTTTATTCTTGTCTGTCCAGTTCTGTTTGTGCTCGTTTTTCGTGCCCAATAACCCAAAACGAGCAGGGGTTGCTTTAATATCCCTGTTCTCCTCTCTTTCTAGTTTTCAAAACATCTTTTAAATCGAATTTTCGTCGTGAAACGAGGGAGATATCATCGTTTGAAAATCGCTGTCCAGAAAGTTTCAAAAACGCGTGTTTGCTTTGCTCTTCGTCGACGACGGCCTCTCGAGATAAAATCTACCATCGATTACGACCCAAGACGGTGTCAACGATACATGTAGGTTTAGGGTGCATCAAATCCTCTTCTTTTCCCTTTTATTTCGTTTGTTTTATGCCTTTTTTTATTGTCTTGTTTTTGTTTGTTTTTCGTTTTGTTTATCGATTGTTCTAATTAATTATGAAACTAGTTAGTCCGAGTATGAGTTAAAGTACCACCATGAACACCCGCGTTGACTTGAGATGGGAAAATAAACCGCTACATCAGTCGGTCGTACACCCCCGTCTCATTTACATATCCTCGTGTTCAAGGTAGGGCATAAATAAAACGAGTTGTCTAACTTTCGTCGCTTTCGACCCCCTTATTGTTTCGGCCAAATCGACATACCCTAGGACCCGTTGTATGTTAGTTTAACCTCTGATTGTTAACCTATGACGTATTTAGATGACTTTAATTTAATTTAATAACCTAATTAGACACGATAGGTGGCTTCGACGTAAGTTATAAAATCAATCGACGATTCTGTAAATAATTGAACGCATCTTTCTTTTTCACCTAATTTCTCGCTAGTATAAGAGTGCGTGATTAGCACCTTCTTATTAACACTCGATGAGTTAACTTAATTTGCAAACTTGACCTAATTCAACCCCCCTTTGGACCGTGTAGAATATTCGACTTTAAGCGAAGCTTTCTGACCTTTTTTTTATCATCGTTTTCTAATGTATCTCCCGTATCGCTTTGCAAATCCTTCTAACTAATGAACCCGACCTAGTAATTAGGGTAGCCATGTCTGGGGGCCGTGGCTTTGGGCCGTGGGGTTGGCCGTGCCTCCTTTTGTCTCGTTTGTTCTATATCTTTTGTTCTTTGTCGTTTGTCACTTGTAAATTGTCGTTTGTTAGTTTGGTTGTAATTTTCGAGTTAGTTTTCTTTTATCGAGTCAAAACCTCTTTTAAAAAACCTTAGTCTTGTTTGGTTAGACGGTTGTTCCCCAATGCTTGTAGGAGCGTAGTAAACCGCATGTTGTTTAAAGCAACATGGCCCGGTTTATGCTAATGCATGCTTTGGTGCGTAGCCCTATGTCTAATTCGATGAGATTAAGCGCGAGCACGCATTACGAGGAGTGACCCAAGGCCGTGGGTCATGTGAGCCGTGGGCCACCCCTCATGTGCACGGTTTTCTAGGCCAAACGGCCGTGTGTGTTGTCGTGTATAGTGTTGTATGTAGCAATTGTATTTAGATCGAGTTGTATTTCTAATTTCTCGTTGTGTCGGCATGAAATGCCTGGTTTGTAATAGGTAGATCCCAACGGCTCCCCCATTCCCTCTAAGCCTTATTTGCTTTCGTTTATATGTTGCTTAGATCAATCAACCAACATGCTAAAACAACTTTGACAAAGTTAGTATTCATGCATTAAACGACATAGAAATTGTTGTCACATGTTAGGGTTAAAACGATGTTTGCATTTCATATATCGTAGTAGCTATGACCTTGTTTGAAATCCGACACTTGACTTAGTAGAGGCCGTTATCGACGGGCGGGGTTGGGTGTCCTTATGGGCTTCCCAACACGTACCCTCACCCCTTACTCAAGATCTATGGTTTGTGGATCCGTCTAAATACCATTGGATTACGAGAGTCATTCAAATCGAGTGATATAGGGTACAAGTCTTTATCTTTAATCACTCGTAGTCGATTGGCTTTATGCTTTTCGATGAAAGGTGTAAAGTTGACTTGAACGGTTCCAAGTTCCCAAAAAACTTGGTGGCGACTCTAATATGTCTTAATTCGATTCGAAAGAACCTCGAGTCGATTATGCCTAGTGTGGATCCCGCGGACGCAGTTCCCGAGGGCCTTGTCCACAGTAGCTCATTTGGAAACACGTGTTTATAGGATTTCAATAACTCTTGGACCTCATCTGGTGGTGGAAGGCCAAGCTCCTTTAGCACTTTCTTGGCAAGGAGAATAAGCACATCCTCCATATCAGTGAGTTCTTGTACTATCTCAGCTTCTCCAATCAACCAGACCTCTTTAGAGGACTCAACCAAACAAGGTGGGGTAGTATACTTCAAAGCAGGAGCCAATGGAGTCAAGATGATCTTCTTGCTACCAACTTTGAAGGTGTAAGAATTGTCTCTCCCTTCATGAACGGAGTTCATAACAAACTCCCATGGGCTGCCTAGGAGGAGGTGGCAAGCATCCATAGGTAAGATATCACATAAGGCCTCATCATAACAGTTCTTCCCAATCGAGTAAGGAACCATACATTGCTTGTCTACCCTCACTTCCGCTCCCTTGTTAAGCCACCTCAACTTGTAAGGACTAGGATGACCTTGAGTAGGCAGAGATAGCTTCTCAACCAAGGTCATGGAAGCTACCATCTATGATAAGATTGCAAACCCTCCCTTTCATAGTGCATCTGGACCTAATGATTTCTTGCTTTTCGTCCATTTCTAAAGGTTGAAGTTGGTTATGCGTAACTCTCCAAGTGACTAAGTTCAAGCCTAAATCAGGCGAGACTACCATTTATGTCTCTTCTTTCTTAGTTTCCTCCTTTTCCTCACACACCAAGATCTCATCATCTCCCCTATGGACTACTTTTAGGGTGCTCAATGCTCTCTTTGTTGAACGCTCCTTAGCAAAGTGACCCTAACCTTGACATTTAATACATCTTTTGAGAGGTGTGGTGTTCTTGAAGCTTACTTTAGTGGCCTTTCCGTTGTCAATTATAGGTGGTTTGTTTGTAGGTGATGGATCTCCTATCTTGACACCAGTATAAGGTTTAAAAAAGGGTGTTTTGGTTGGAGGTTTAGGTGTACTAGCCTTCCCTTTCCCTAGCTTGTCAACCCTCAAAGCCAAGTTCACTGCCTCATCAAAGAACCACACTTGTTTCATTCTAACTAGACTAGCTATCTTAGCATCTAAACTCTCAATAAACCTAGCAATTTTCTGCTCGGGCTTCTCACTCATTTCACATTACAAGGTTAGTTGCTCAAAATCTATAAGATAGGACTTAACAGGTTATTGGTCTTGCTTAAGTTGGGTGAGCTTAATAAACATGTCTTGTGTGTAATCTTTAGACACAAATTTCTCCCTAAGATTATTTTTAAGCTTAAGCCAAGACTTGACTGGTTCTTTACCCTCTCTCATTCTCTGGTTTTTCATAGTCTCATACCAAAGGGAAGCATAGTGTAGATACCCAGTATCTATCAAGTCTCCAACAAACACCCGATGATTTTCGGACTACAACATCCTTAGGAAGCGCAGCGTTTAATCGACAGTTTTGTATAACTATACGTCGGAAAACTCAAAACGATTTCGAAAACAAAACATTTCAAAACTTTTCAAAAGTACCTGGAGTGTGTTATGCACAACGATGGGGTCACAATAACATTAACTAAAGTCAAAACCGACACCGGACCAAAAACTGACTCAAAAATTCAAATCCCGACTCCAACAACGAGTCAAACCTAGTCAAACACAAAGAACATACATCACAAAGTATCTATGTTAAGTATACCCGGTATACTTGAATGGTCAAGTTCAAATCATGCCATCCAAAAACTAGGATAGAACAAATCATGATTTCAATTGCGTGATAGTGACAAGACAGCTCGAAGACCCGCGAAATGGGTCGCGCCTCTTCGAGTAGCCCATGCGGCCACGTCGTTCAAAATGCACACAACCACCCATTTCTCTATTGATACGTGCAATTTATATAGACTATTTAGCCTTTTATTGCACGCATTTCTATGCCTTTTTGTATCGTTATGTATTGCAAAATGCCCCAAATTGGCTACTTTGGTTTGTTTTGTCTAATTTACAGAAATGAGCCTGAAAGTAGTAAAACCGCACCCTATTCGTCATATTCAGCATGCATTGTAAGCAGACGGGAATATTGGAGCAAGAGATGTGCCTTGAACTACATGAAGGAAGGTCAAGGAAGCTGCTAAGACGAGTTAGAGGCTGATATGATGGAAAAGCACTCGATCGAGAAGAATTGAGGGTCGATCGAGTGGTTTGGCTAACACGAGTGGTTGATCGAGTGATTCTGTTGGCTCGATCGAAATGGTTATTACTGGAGTTCCTCGATCGAGAGCTTTAATTGCTTGATCAAGAGGAATTGCTGAAGAAGACCTCGATCGAGTGGTCTGAATCTGCTCGATTGAGAGGTTTACTAGTTTACACGGGTTGACTTAATCCGTGATAGGTTTAGTTTTGTTAATTATCGCTCCCCTATATAAGGGAGTCGTAATTAGGTCATTATGAGATTCTTGGATATTTTTTTTATCACTTTTCATACTTGAGACATTGCTTAATCCTCTCCTTAATCTCTGCCACTTTTGTTCTTAATTACTCTTTGCTTTTCGGATTGTTCTTTACGCCGGAATCTTTAGATTGTAATCATTCTATTACTCTTAATATTAATACTCTCTTTGCTTTAATTCTTGTTCTTCCTTTATTTACTCTTGCCCTAGTTTGTTTATGCTTGATTGTTATTATTTCATTATGTCTTTCATTAATATGCTTATTATTATTATTGTTGACACCATTAATAACATGAGTAGCTAGTTCTTTTTATGTTAGGATTGTGACGATGTAGCGAATAGGCTAGATAATTTACATGTGAGAATCTGTCCCCATAAGCAATATAACTGTAACATCAATTTAGTTGAGTGCACGCTTCTAAATTACATCAATATGGTTAACTTTACTCCTGGATCAGAAGATTGGAATAAATAGAGCTGCTATGAACAATAGACTACCCTAATGAGGACGGAAGTTATGTTAGTGGAAATCTAGGATAGAAAGTGGACCTAAAGGACCTTTCCCTTATCCTTTTCACAGTATATTGTCTAGGCTATTTGCAACTGAGTCGATAGACTACCATGGTGAACCGAAATCCTGGCATACTTTCTCTTACTTGATCACTCTTATCGTATTTTCTCACTTTTATTGCTCTTGCTTAATTTCCCTTTCCTTTAATCTTTTAGTAGTTTAGAAATCAAAATCAAAACCCCTATATTGTGACTTAAATAGACGGACCTTTAGACAGATATCTTGCCTCCCTGTAGAGAATCGACCCTACTTATCGCTAGCTTCTGTTAGTATATTTAGGTTTATTTTTGGTACACAAACAACAGTATCAAATTTTGGCGCCGTTGCCGGGGAGGTAATAGCCCTATCTGCCTTTTGTTTCATTTATTTTTATCCGTCTCAGGGAATTTTTATTCCTTGTGACAGTTCTCACTTATTTCTTTCAGTGTTGTGTATGCCCAGGTCAAACAGTTCGGAATTAGTCCCAGTTGATCCTGAGCCAGAGAGATCTTTTCAGCATAGACTCCGTCTGTAAAGAAAGATTCAAAAGGAAGACTTGAGTACTTTCAAACCCGAGCTACAACACTTTCTTTTTGCAGAACACTCGTCTTGTGAAGAAGACAAATTTATTTCTGTTATCAAGCCAGTAAAGATGCCTAACATTGCGAGTCACTCAGAGCCCACAGCTGCCTCGATTTCCAAGGGTTTCAAGCTCGCAACAGAGGATGGTAACACTTTCGATATCCGTCCGTCTTATATAAATTTGGCCAAAAGAAATCTTTATCGAGGTGTGGCGGGTGAAGATCTGCGAAAACATATGGAGGTCTTTACTGACTACTGCTCTACCATTCCCGCCGCTAAGGGAGTGACCCAAGGCAAGATAAAGGAAGTCTTATTTCCTTTTTCATTGACTAGCGGAGCCAGTGAGTGGCTCACTGATCTTGATCGCACTGCAGCTGGTATTACCAACTGGGAAACTCTTGCTCTCGCTTTCTATAAAAGGTACTTTCCTCCCCAACGTACTAATCAGCTGAGAGAAAAGATTACGAGTTTCAAACAGGCACCTGATGAGAATTTCTATGAGCCTTGCTGTCGGTTCAAGAAGTTGGTGTGGTCTCTTCCTCACCATGGATTTGATCAGTGGTTTTTGTGCAACCAATTCTATAATGGGTTGTATGATGACCACCGTGCTATACTATATGCCCCATCTAATGGGATATTCCAAAAGAATATTGATGATGATAAGGGATGGGGCATTATTGAGGAGATGGCGACCCATTGTGCTGAGTATGGGAACCCGAGGGACGGTATTCAGACAGTACATTCGGTCGACAATGTAGTTGTGGCTCAACTGGAAACCATGAATGCTCATTTTGATAGGTTGGAGTAGCAGCAAGCTGGTGATCAACAGACGGTTCATTTGTTGACTAGACAGGAAACTGTCACTTGTGAGAGATGTGGGAGCAATGACGGTCACACTGTTATTGACTGTCTGACAGAAAAGGAACAAGTACTTGCCTTTCAGCAATATAGGTAAGGAGGAGGTTCCTATTACAATAACCAAGGGGCAGTCCATCCCAATTTGAGGTGGACCAGTCAGAATGTTCTTAATCCTACTCCTCCACCGCAGCAGCAACAACCTTATGTCCCTCCTCATAAAGCTCAACAAGGCTTTCAAAAGCCTACTTGTTTCACTCCACCGCATCAAGGAGCTTCATCTTCTAGTGGGGTAAGTGAGTTAACTGAGTTGAAGTCGATGATTTAATCATTGACTAAGCAGCTGCAAATGAGTGACCAACAAAAAGAAACATCCATTAAGTCACTTGAAACTCAAGTAGCTCAGTTGGCCGCGAGCCAATCCACGAGGAAACCGGGTCATTTACCATCTCAATCCGAGAAGAATCCACATGAGACGATAAACTTAATTAACCTGCGAAGTGGTCGTTCCTATGAAGGACCAAAATTATCATCTGTTGAGGACATATCAGACCCGAGGAGTGTTATTGCGGATGATGAACAGGCGTCTATTGCTGAAAATATGCCTAGCACGAAGAATATACTCGATCGACTGATTTTTGGTGGTCGATCGAGTAGGAATACTGCTGATATCACTCGATCGAGAGGTTCTGACACTCGATCGAGTAAAATGGATATTGAAGGAATCGATCGAGAGGTTGAAACCATTCAATCGAGTGGAAATTCTGAAGAAACTGTTCGATCGAGTGGAATTGTACCTCGATCGAACACTGTTGATGTTGAGGAACTCGATCGAGAAGCTTATAATGCTCGATCGAGTGAAAAGTCTCCTGAAAGGCCTCGATCGAGAGGTAAAAAGGCTCGATCGAGCAAGGATGAGTTTACAACAATCTCTAGTTCCATTAAACTCCGGATATCAACAATCTCTTTTACAACATCTGATGTTGTAATGTACTTAACTTTGGTTCATGATTTGTACGTATAACACTTTTACATACACATCTTTCACATGACATCTTTTATGTATGACTCCTTATACATATATGTATAACTACTTATGCATATTAGTATTTCTTTATACACATAACACTTTTACATGCTAACCATTCCTTAACAAGGCTTATAACAACTTATAAGCATAGGAATGTTATCGTGTAACCCTTTTACACGAAATTCATAAATTCCTCTAAACTACAAGAGTAAATCCTCATTGCTTCTCAAGGATGCTCTTGATAATCATCTAGTGACACTCACTAGGAAATGATTGGTAATGACTTCTCATATTCTCAATATGATAAGTCCCGACGAGAGCAGCTTTTAGCATATTTAATAGATCTTGCGGCGGAAGGAAAAGAGATCATATTTTGTGTTCAACAACTTGAACGAGTCAAGAATCTTATCACATAAGTCTCTTGACAAAAATGCTAATATCCATGAAGATATATCTCATTAGATCCGGATATTTAAGATTCGCCATGCTACTCTCAAGTATTCACCCGAGAATATTTCTAGTCACTAATATGTCAAACACATATTTAGACTAAGAAACTCACCTTAGCTCCCACTAAACTCCATGTATCATCATGGTACCTCGACAACTCTAGTAATACCATTATGATTAATGACTTGATTGAACACAAGGTTCCAATTGATTGATGTATATAAGATCACAAAAGGGATCTTTCAAGCATGCTAGGCTTCTTAGCATTGACAAGATCAACAAAAATTCTCCCTTCGTGAGTTTCATTCAAGGAGAAAGGTTTATTATCCTTTTGCCAAATATCATCCTTATGAGAGGCTATATTTCTAAGAACATACGAATTGATAAAAGCATTTTGGGTTGTTCCAAACTCTCTGTAACCAACTGAAAATTGAAACATTTTATGTAACCTTTATGACAAGATCAAGGTGACATAATTTGGTGCAAAGTTTTCGCCCCAAATGAAGTCTCTAAAACATCTCATGCTTCCTTCCTTATAACATCTTGTGCAAGAAGACCAACTCGAATTTCATGGTGTCACGCCATCACATAGAATTCATACTTTAGAAAAGCCTTTGATGAGGGTTAAAGATTCGTCATTTTCGAAAAGTAACACAATATTATCGCAAAATTATATCCTTATAACCACTGAGCCTCAATAAAGAACGTCTTATTGCATTGTACTCAGTTTGTGGGTCTTGGACTTCCGTAAGTTCAAACTTTCTCCCACTCTGTCTTTCTGAAAATGAAAATCTTTCTAGAAAGACAGCATTACGAGCCACAAACTATTTGTTCTCGTTTTGGAGGAATAAAAACCAAGTGGTTCAATTATGGATAACCCTCACAAATACATAAATTGGTTCTTAACATAAACATTTATGGTCCCAAATGTACAAAAATTACAAGTTAGAGACCCTCCCTATCCATATCTCATATGGAGTCATTTTGGCTATTATAGTCGGGTTTTAAACTTTTAGTGAGAAAATAGCTTATAAAATTGCGAAAAACCTCAAACTATATCTCATAAAGTTCGGTTTATCTTCTTGACTACACCATACTCTATGGTGTCCCTAGGAGAAGGTATATGTGAACTGGTTCACAATCTTCTTAGTGATCGTCAAGGTCATTACTTGATATTACCCATTTGACCTTCAAAGTCATTTCTTTGAAATTCCAATCAACATTTTGATCTTGTCGTGCTTTTGGTTTACTACTTCATTTTGAAAAAATTCCACGTTTCAAAAAATCACTTTTATGTCTTATTGAATAGATACGAAGTTTTCATATCTACTTAACATTACGGTAAAAGTAACGAAGTATATATAACCTACTATTGGCATTACACATCCGTATGTATATGGTCAATCACCTCACTATTTGTGTTTCTTTTCTGCAAAAGAAAACATAATTTATGCACACATACCATAAGATTCTCAATCAAATGGTTGTTCGATGTGCTTATCGTTTACATGTTAAACGAATTTACTTTAGGTTTGATCAATTGGGTTCACCGGATTAGAGACTTTAAAATCTACAAGATAGTATAATATTTAGTTTTCGTGAAGAATGTAAAATACCTCTAACTTGAGTGGTCATAATCAACCACCAAGTTATCATAGTCGTCGGTACAATCTTTTGTTTTAACTCACATGAGTGATACCTTCTATGTATAAACATAGATGATTACATTCTTTTAAAACCAAATTTAGGTACATTTGTCCCTATCGAAATCATTGCTACTCTAGCTTTATTTCGATACAAAAAATGTCCTATGCTAGACGTCTTACGTTTTATCAATTCATGTAAACTTCTTTACAAAGAAATGACCCATGCTTGGTATCTCATACTAAGATTGTGGAACTAGCCTATCCTTTGAGTAGATGTCTCTTCAACTTTGTCCTATCGCATACATCTAGGGTTGCTTCTTCTTAACTCCCACTCACTTTCACATTCCTCTTTACTTCAACAAGCAAAAATGAATCTCATGAAGACCTCACTTCATGTCATTCGTGATATTTTATACACTTAGTAAGAGTAAATTACTATAAAATGAGTGCAACATGTGGCAAAATCTCAACTTCTTGCGAAATTGGACTACCTAACCGTTCAATTGTCATCATATGCCTAAACTCTTTAGCGCATAAACAATCGATTTGGCCTTTCTTGAAGTGAGCCATTTGACGGTATCATATTGGAGTATTCTTTGTGTTTTTTAAAACTCTTTTCGCAAACTTTTGAATTACTCTTGAGTAATTAAAACTAATATGTCATCATCATGACGAAGCGTCACTTCCGAAATCAAGACTCTCTTGATAAAATGTGACTCCCTTTTAAACTCTTAATAAGAGTTTGCAACACGAATTCCCTTTTAATATGTATGGACGCTAGTTGTAAAATAATCGCAAAAATCGTTGTAAGCTTATGTAAGTGATTTGGTAAATCATGTTTCCAATCATTACTACCGAATTCCTTCAAAGAAACCGCTTTCTATGAAAGAACGATAACGAATAAAATAATAAATAGAGGATAAAATGCGCGATGTCATAGTAAATACATTTATGAATATAAGTGAAAAATAGGAAAAATTAACATTCAATGTTATAAAAACTTGATAAACATTTTTAACAAGTCCATTTATATAATGACCTATCACTAAATTCTATAAATGATTCCAAGATCCGTCTTTAGATAAAAATAGGCATCGCTTGGGCGAAACATCCCATAATTATCTAAATTCGTTAAGTCAACGCTTGACTGATTCTACCTTTAGAACTCTTGGTCAACGGATTTCAACAAACCCATCTACTAGCCCCAGAATACAAGACCGTCTTATACCCCGTTGAGTCCAACCAATTTTGGCGCTTGATAACCCTTATCACCCTACTTACCCGAGGTAAATAGGGAACACCCCGCTTGGGCGAGCGTGGTTCTAATGAACAAGGGATTCATAGGTGTTAATAATTGGTAAGGCTAATCTCAATTTTAAATTAAAAGAATGTGAGAGACCTTGTCAATTAGTTATCATTCTCCTTTAAGTGAACTAACTAGGTGAATCTTCGATAACTTTAAATGGACAATAGAAAGATAAAAGCATGAAACCAAATAAAATGCATGTGTGACGATTTCGGCATGATGAACTAGCATAAAATAAAATAAATAAACATGCAAAAACGGATAAATCCTAGTATGGCCACCTAACTAATCAAATTAACTAGATTATTACATATTCGGAAACCAACTCCTTGGTCCCTAGCATCTTCATCGGAACCTCTTCCAAGCATGCACCGTCTTGTGGGATTTGGAACCTCTTCCAAAATAGACTCTGTCTCGATGTAAAATCCGTCTTTTGGAAACGCCGGTAAAAATAACTATTACAATCAAATTACATAGCTATTCCTATTATACACTAATTAATTAAATAAATAAAAACTATTAATTAATTACAAACCGACGATACGTGATCGTAATAAAAATTACAAACGAACCGTTATTCCCATACATTTCGGGTAATAACGATTAAAATAAACTAGGCCATACTACATACAAAACATTTGCATAAATAATTAAATAAATGACATTTATTCATTCAACAATAAAATTATAAATAAAATGTTGTAACTTTTATGCCTAAATCGCCCCTTTAGCATAATCTTTTAAAAATGCTAGGTTTTGCGGAATTTATCGATTTTTACCCGTTAAAAATCAATAATCAACACTTAAATCTCATTTAAGCTCAAACTAATTGTCTAAATTGATTTAGAACTCAAATTAGTCCACGCTAATTTCTTAATAAGAATTGGTTTGAATTGATATTATCCATGTGCTATTTAAATAAGTTTTTATCACGACCTTGACAAACAATTCAAAAATAATTTTAACCATTACAAAATTTTGACACAAAAATTTTGTACATTCGAGGACCAGAATGTTAAACATGGAAAAATTTCGTGGTCTTTATCATCATAAAACACAAAATACAAGTTTTATATGTTAACATTTTAACTCGGAAAAACAACAATCGATTATGCAAGCAACAACTCTTGCTCTGATACCAATTGTTAGATTCATTAACCTCTTATTAGACACTACTAATAACTTTTTTTTTTTTTGGTGAAATGTGAGAGTATATATATATCAAGGACAAAACATGTCAAATTTACAACTTGCAAAACTAGAAAGAGTATTAACAGAAACCATTAACACTCAGCTAGCTAAAACAAACCAAAATGTATGCAAAGAAACTCAGACTAAGCAGCCTGCTGCCCAACAATAGGATGTACACACCCCCATTTATTAAGCCACTCTCGTTCTCCTCTTTGCATATTCCTGCCAACCATACTCCTGATTCTATGCTTAGCTTCCTTTATCATGCGTTCAGCAAGGGTAGCTGGTCTTACCAACACCCCATTCATTCGAGCATTGTTCCTCTGTTGCCAGATATAGTAGCAGCAAGCAGTCCATATCATAGCATGAGCCTGAGCTTTTACTCCCATTCTCCCTGTAACACTCATATTGACATCTATTACGAACCCGCTTTTGATTTCTATATCTGCAAAGAATCGTCTATTGTAGTTACTGATTAAAGAACAGATGCTCCACAGTTTCATCAAGCATCTTCACAGATGCGGCAAGTCTTCTCTGACAAAGTATCCAATTCTATGCAGCTTTTCTCGACATTGACCCTTATTCATATAGAGCCAGGGTAATAACAAAGCATGTTTTGCTATATTCCATTTGTTCCAAACTGCAATAGACCAGTCTTTCTTAGGTTGTGAATGTCTAAGCCATTCATAACCCTGTCTAACTGTGTAACCAGTTATGTCATGCATCCATTGACTGTCTATATATGAACTCTTCATCAATTCTTTCACTTTGCAAATTTGTTTCCAAGCCCAAGCAGCATCAGCAGGTGGTTTATAGTTATGCCAATCCCCATTTTTCAGATAAATCTGGTTGATCCATCTGATCCAGAGCCTATCAGCCTTCCCATAAATCCAGTCCACTAATTTGGCTATAATAGCTACATTCCAGGTTTCTGCCTTTTTAATCCCTAGGCCTCCCTCCTCCTTTGGTAGAGTAACTGTGTCCCAAGCAACCAAGGGTACCCTATGGTAGTCAGAACTCCCATCCCAAAGGAAATTTCTACATATAGCTTCAATTCTTTTGATCACAGCTTTAGGGATAAGGAAAATGCAAGCCCAATATGAATAAAGAGTATTCAAGACTGAGTTTATAAGCACAATTCTCCCTGCATAAGATAACTTTTTTGCCCCCAAACTTCGAATTCTATTGACCATCTTCTCAGTCAGGATGTTGCATTCTTTTTTGGTGAGTTTCCCAGCCTGTATAGGAACTCCAAGATACCTGAAGGGCATGCTACCCTCAACAAACCCAGTGACTTGTTGGATGTCATTTTTAAGCTCTTGTGTAACTCCATTGAAGTACACCTCTGATTTAGTATTATTCATGACCAATCCAGAAGCCTTAGAGAATGAGGAGAAAGCTCTAATCATCAGTATAATAGAGTGAGTATTTCCCTTACAAAACATTAGTAAGTCATCTGCAAACATTAAGTGATTCAACTGGATGCCCTTGCATAGAGGGTGGTATTGGAAAGGCCATCTGTCAGTAGCATAGTTTATCATTCTAGTGAGGTACTCCATGCACATTGTGAAAATAAGAGGAGATATAGGGTCTCCTTGTCTGAGTCCTCTCCTTCCTTTGAAGTATCCAAAAGAGCTACCATTTAGACACAGGGAGAAAAATGTAGATTGCACACAAGTCATGACTCTTTGAGTTAAATCTTCAGGGAATCCCATTTTCTGAAATAATTGCTCCACAAATCCCCATTCAACAGTGTCATAAGCCTTTTGCAAGTCAATTTTGAAGAGACATCTAGGTGATACTGCCTTCCTGTTATATAACTTCACTATGTCTTGGCATATAAGGACATTCTCAATTATAGATCTTCCCTTGATGAATGCCCCTTGGTTTGCACTGATAAGGTCACTACTAATAACTTAATAAAAATTAGTTTAGTCATAAACTAATCTAGATCTTATGCATGCATAACAAATGAATAAAAGAGAATAAATAAATTATTCTTACATTGGTGGCCGAAATGGATATACTAATTGGACTCCTTCCAAATTAATCTTCTTAAGTAAAATCCAAGTGCTCCAAGAGAAAACCCTAGATCCAATGGTTAGATCTACTCCTTAAGGGATTGTACCAAGGTAATCCCTCTTAATACATAAACTAATTTTGTTACTAGAAATTAGTAAATGTTCCTTTAAAATAACTAATATAATTTTATTACTACTAGTAGTAATTGGATCTCAATATTAGTATTGGAATGATGTTGTTATTTTCTATCTCAAAAAAATGTAGGAGTATTTGTCGAGAGAAGTAGTAGAAGAATTAGAATTAATTTTGAATAAGAAAAACAATTCTTATTTTGATGTAGAGGAGAGAGGTGGCCGGGTACCTTGGGTCACACAAGGCCAATCCATGCTCATTTTTCCTATCAATTGTTCTTCACAAGAAAATGTAGGTTAAGCATGCCTAAACCTAACATAATTAAGTTGTCTTAACCATTTAAGATAAAAAGCACAATTGTCCCCCACCCATATGGAAAAACCGGTTTCCATATGTAAAATGGAATCCATTTTAAGTTTGTGATTTTGTCAATTATAGTTCGTGACATATGTGACATGTTACTAGACATATGATCATGTAATGCATTTTTAACTTATTAAAAATCATTACATAAAATAAATCACATGTAATGACATAATTAACAATACTTGATTGCACATACTTAAAATGGACCATTAATTATAATTCACAACACCTTGTAATTATAACACATTATTCATTCTAATTATAATTGTTTCATAAACAATAATGAAAACATAATCTATTTTAAAGGATTAACTTGTATCATTATACAATTAATTAATTTATCAATTAAGAGTGTTACCCTATAGGTATAACCTTAAAGGATCAACTTATCACCACCGTCATATGACAGTAATGTCAAACTCTAGTCAGCCAACCGTTACCGATTAATGTGGATCAGTTGACAATAAAATATTAATTTCCCTCATATATTCTTATCATGAGATTTAAACATGTGATCGCATTATTGTCGAGGACACATACTCCAAAATTTTTGTCTTAAAACTCCGTCTTAAAAGTGCCCTAAACGGAAATTCGCCCTAACCCTTTTCATGAATATCTATTTGTGGAACTCTTTTGAAAAGATTAATGCCTTAATTTCGCAATTGGTTTGTTAGTTGATGTTACAATTTTCATATTTTGATTGCTATAAAGACCGTCTGTTTTTGAATTTTGGAAGTAGCATGTTTAAACCTTTTGGGATTGTTTGGTGAAAGTTTGTATATAGTTGTTTCTTCTTCCATGAGCATGCATGAAAAGTTTATTTTGTATCTTCAAGTAAGTGTTGTTTGTGTGCCTAAAGATATGTGTTGAAATAGATGCCAAGACCTGCAGTTGGTACCCGTCAGAGTAAGAGGGGGAGGGCTTCTGAGCCTGAGGTTGGTGAAGGAAGTCTGGGGCCTACTGTTCCACCCGTGCCCGAGTACCCCACCATTGTCTTTGCTGACTTCAAGCAAAGAGATGCTTTCGTGGAGTTACAAAAACGTCGTATGAAACCAACCCGTTGTATCGACACCACTATCTTAGCGGACCTTAAGGTATAGACGGATGTGAGGCATATCATTGAGACTTTGGGGTTGACCGGTTTATACCGTCTTAGGAAACATTCCTATACCTTCTTGACTTTGGAGTTCATGAGTTCTTTTCTTTATGATGCGGCGGCTAAGACCGCCCAATTTCGCCTCATGAAAACTAGTTTTATCTTGACCATCGACTTGTTTGCTATCCACCTTGGCCTTACCCAACCGGAGAAGGGAGCCCTTAGGGATATCCCGACTGAGTATGGAGCCAGTAGTTACATGCCTTGTTTTACCGGTAAGAACGCCCCCACCTCTAGCAACATGTTGATAAATGATGTGCAACACATCACTTTGAAGATCTTCCTTCGTGCCTTGACTTGCCTACTCTATGACTGAAAGGACATGAGTAAGCTTAACTCACATGAGGTTATGTTGATTCTTACCTACCTTAACCCCACCCGAGCCCCGAGAGTTTCCTACAATGCCTCGATCATAGTTTGTGGTAGCTTAGCCTCGATGGCCACCTCTGGGACCCGATACTTGAGTTATGGCGTCATTGCCACACGGTTGGCAGAGCGTTTGACCACCTTTGAGGCTTCCTCGGCCCTCACACCTTTGGCCCCATCTGTGCCTACCTTGGACCGAAACTACTTCCTCGACCATAAATGGTTGAGAACTTTGGAGGGTGGTGGTTTGGCTTGGAGAGTATGGGGGATGAGTTGGATGAGGATACCTGACCTCGAGCACCTTTTTGCGACTGAGCCCTTGACGGCAGCAGTAGTGGCGGCGGACTCCGATGACGAGGAGGAGGCTCATGCGTGGCAGTATTACCTCATTGATGATGATCTTTTGGAGGTGATGCAAGAGCTGACTAAGAAGGATCAGGCTAGACCCGAGGATAGACAGCCTAGAGTGGGGAGGGGACCGAGACGGGTGAGGGAGAAGGTAGCTGAGACCCAGCCAGAGCAGCACGTGCCTCCATAGCATCAGTTTCCTAGCTACCCTACGTTCTTTAGTCCTGAGATGAGGGTGAGTGAGCTCACGGAGAGAGTATCTGCCACTTTGACACACCGAAACCTTCATGTGATGGCCTATGTTCAGGGCATCAGGACCGAGGCGGCCGAGCCGGTGTGGTGGAGAGGTATTGGAGATGACAGCAGGGTCTTTCCCTCCTTTGGCGTGGATCGGACTACTTGGGGAGAGCCTCCGAGTTACCCTTATGGTTGCTTGGCGCCATGGCGAGTGGGAGCGAATCTGGCATTCGTGACATCGCGGATGAGGGCACAACTGGAGCGGGCACATTCGGAGGAGATCGTGGTGATGAGGAGATGGAGGAGCAGGTCGTGGAGTGATTCTTGTGTCTTTGGTCTTGTTTTATATATACTCGTTCCTATGGATTTGTCGTAGTTAGTACTTGGTTGTTGAATTGTCGGTTGTTGGTATTTGGTTTGTTGGTACTTTTGTTCTACTTTGGTTTGTATTTTGGCTATAAGGTCGTATTTTGGATGATTTCCGTACTTTGTATGCAGTTAGTTGGTGTCAGAAATAAAACTCTGACTCATATATATTCTCTTGGTTTTGATACAGTGAGTAATTGGGGAATATCGACCTGTGGCTACTCGATCGAGTGCTCCTCACTCGATCGAGTAACTGCAGGAGTGACTTTGGGATGCATTCTGATCTCGACGTACTCGATCGAGTTGCTGATGAACTCGATCGAGTAACGTCAACTCGATCGAGTACCTCTCAAGCTCGATCGCGTACCCCTGTAAGATGTTTATTTCATTTCAAAACTTGTTTGGATCTTCAAGCTTGTAGTTCTTGTGATAAATGTTCCTTGTTTTGGGTGAATAGCAACATCGTCGTGTCTCAAGTGTGGTTTATGAGGTTGTACATACATATGTGGTTTATACAATTTGAGTATGGTTTATACAATTTGCATACTAGATCGAATTACCTCAAGTAGTATGTCGTATGGTGGTTATTATAATTCTTGTTGCATAATTTGTGTGGTCGCATACTCAATTATTTGATGTCATGTATGATAATGGGTGACAGAATGCGTAATTATATTGTTCACTATTCCAATGGTTTTCATATAAATGAATCATATCTATGTAATGTCAAGGGAGTATCATGGTCGTTGTGAGTCTCAATGTATAATATGATTTGTTCATAATGTCAATATGGAATACAAATTTATCGCCTTGTGTAATAGTTACAGTGGTTTTGATG
Source organism: Silene latifolia (assembly GCF_048544455.1). Classification (NCBI taxonomy): domain Eukaryota; kingdom Viridiplantae; phylum Streptophyta; class Magnoliopsida; order Caryophyllales; family Caryophyllaceae; genus Silene; species Silene latifolia. The sequence goes on along the minus strand of NC_133527.1, from coordinate 67,452,191 downwards.
GTGAACTTCGGGGACGAAGTTCCTTTTAAGAGGGGAAGAGTAATGTCGCATGGGAAAATGACATAATTATGACAATTTTATAGTATGTTAAGTAGTTGTTTGAGTAATTAGCAGTGGTTATTGTATAATTGTTGGTAATTGTTGATTAAATTATCATGTTGTTATATGGTTAAATGGTAGTTGTTAAATAATTGAATCTTTGTTGCATGATTGAGTGATAGAAATATGATCTGCTTTTGGGTATTTGATAACAAACGATTGTTGACAAGTAATTGATTTGAATGAGTAGCTGAGTGTTGACAAGTAGTTGATGGAGGAATAAATAGATAGTCGTGTTGGCTTAATTTGGGTAATGACATGAGATAAGTGCTAGTGATAGTCGATGAAGAGTCTATCGATCCGAAATACTCAAGAGGGGAGGGGGGGAATTGAGGATTTAAAACTTTTGAAAGCTTTTTCGATTGTATTAATGTAATTGATTATTTAAAGTTTATTGAATAAACTTTAACTAATCAACTAATGAATGTGAACGAAATAAACAAACGAACGAAAGAACGAGGAAACACACGGTTTTTGAAGGGGTTCAGTTTCAAAAGTCGAAACTGTTGGATTAAGTGACCTCCGACAATAATGCGATCACAACTGTTGATCATAATGATCACATGTTTAAATCTCATTTTAAGAATACATGTGGGATGTAATATTTTACAGTCAACTGGTCCACACATATCAGTAATGATTGGCTGACTAGAGTTTGACATTACTGTTGTGCGATGGTGGTGATCAGTTGATCCCCTTAGGTCATACCTATAGGGAAATACTCTTAATTGATTATTTAATTAATCGTATGCCGATACGAGTTAATTAAATTGCTTAAAATTGACGGATGATTTTGTGAGTAAAGTTAACGTATCTTATTGTAATTTGATTAAATGAGACACGGTCTAAGTAATCGAATTGTTTTATTACTTAGAAAAAATTATTGTTTACGAAACAATTGATATTGAATGAATGATTTATTATAAATACAAGATGTTGTGATTTATAATTGACAAACCATTTTGGTACAAGTAATTACGAATTACTAGTCGATTTTGTATATGACATATTTTATGAGTATGGTGATTTTTAATATGTTAAAAATACATTACAATTTCATATGTCAAGTAACATGTCACATATATTACAATCGACAAATGACAAAAATAAAATGGACCTCCCATTTTATATGTGCCGAAAATGGAGGGGCTTTTGGTTGATATTGTGTTAATTATTTTTAAGTGGAAAACACAATAATTACCTATAGTCTTAGCCTTGCGTGCCTATCATTTCTTGGGTAGAAAAACTAGCCCATGCATTGGGCACACTACTCCCTCCAACCGGTTTCACCAAGGGAAATAGAGAGTGTTTCCTCTACAATTATTCATTCACTCTTATCATAAAATTTCTAGTGTAAGAAATTATCATACTCTCTACAATTTGTGAAAATTCTAGAGAAATAAACACACATAATCATTCCCTCTTGAACCGTTTTTTAAGAGAACAATATTAATTTTTGTGTCATATTTTAAGTAAGACTAATATTGTTACTAGATCAAAATAATATTAGTTATTAAGAGGTTTCCTAGGGTATATGCTTTTGGGAGAGATTCTAAACTTGAATCTTGTTCATCCATTGTTGGAAAGCTCAAGAACTAACAAGAAGGAGATCTTGTTGGTGCTCATAAAACCGAAATCATATTGTAAGAACAATGATTTCTTCTCTTATCTTATTGATGTTGCATGCATAAGATTTGTAATTATTTTATCACTAAATAATTTTGTACATATATGAATATGTAAATTAATGAGATTAATGATTTCTAACAAGCGGTATAATGAGCCTTAGGTTGTTTGCATGCAAATCGGTTTATAGTTTTTCCGAGTTATATGATTAACATAAAAAACTAATTAAATTGGTTTTATGAAGATAAACCTTAAAATAAATTTGCATGTTAAAGTTTCTGGTCCTAAAATGTATTTAGGATATTTTGGTTTATTTATGGATTTTATTGTTTATTTTATATAATAATGGCATTAAAATGTGATTTTTATGATAAAAATGTCATTTTTGGACTAAAAATAGCTAAACTTCGATTTTTCCAGTGGTTTTTGGAATATGTTTTCACATATATTATCTAATGATGGCATGTAAATTTTCATAATAAAATGAGTTGTTATGCTCGAAATATGGATTTTTCAAGTTAAAATCGTATTTAAATGGAAAATAGGTTAATATGAGTTATATTTCGAGTCTGGTCATAGAAATTTAGTATGTTGTCACATGCAATTTACAAGATGTGTGTAAAATATTTGGCTATAATGAAGTATTTATGCATGATTTATGAATTTTTGATTAAAAATCAAATAAATAGTGACTATAATTAGTAAAAATGCTAAAACATACTTCATGACTAAGGAAAAATGTCACATGTTGCATTTTATCATATATTTCAGATCTAAAAGTGAAAAGTTAATAAAAATAATATTTCTCATATTTTTAGGGTCATAATTGTTAAAACCGATAAACCGCAACATTGTTTTTTCTCGATAAATTTTCGAAATATTTAACCTAAGTTTTGAACATTATGAGTGTCATGGTATTTTTCCAGAATGTTCATGAGTTTAAATTTCAAATTTCGAAATTATTTGAAATTTTTATAGTTTAATTTGAAGTTTATGGCATAATTTTGTATTTTTGGGTCCATTTATGAACAAAATTAAGAAATCAAGTTTAATTATTTTCAAATGTTAGTGGAGACTAATTTTGAGTCCTAAGATGGTTAGGGTAATTAACTTGTACATAAATATGATTGGCTGACTAGAGTTTGACATTACTGTTGTAACACCCCCATACTCCAAGTGCCTTACCAGGACCGCTCAGGTATAAGGATGCTACCATCTCGGTTACCCGAGGCAATGATAATCAAATAGATAATAACGAAACAACATTTAAATAGTAATACTTTAGTGAAAGGTTACAATCCGAAACCAAAACCAAAATACGAATACATGTTCTCAGAACCAACTGTCTACTGAATTAACTGAAATGTTTATTAAACTACTAAGCTACAACGGAAGACTCCTATCATCAGACGGTGGCACATCCCAGCTATCCCAGTAACTCGACTCATACCTTCTTAATAACTGCTCACCATCCCCGAATGGATCACCACAGTTTTTAAAACATTAAACGGGGTCAGTACTAATCACACAATTGATATAAACCAACGATACAGTAAAACAAACAGCTCAATCATCACAGATATCCTCCGAACTCCAAACCCAACTCCACAATCCTGACTATACACTAAAGTGTGTAGCCCCGCCGAGTGCCCATCGCAACAGTCACTCCTCGCCGCGATGGGGGACCGCAGCCGTTCCCACCTAAGCCCCGCTCATCTCCATCGAGCGATAAACCCAAATCCATTAATGTGCACATCCCTTCTGTGGCGGGTTCCACAGAAGGCGAATCATGGGCGTGAAGCCACTCCCGCAAGTGACTCCACTCAGCCAGGGACGCACCCCGAAGAACACAAACAGATACAATCAATCACAACAACTATCAGCAACAAAATCCAACAATCGTCACAATACGAGTATGATAATATTCAACAACCACAAAACACCACAACACATTATAGGACTAATACTGAGTAGGGAAACCCTACCTGGAAAGCACAACACAATCAGACGATCTCACAGCTGATATCAAAACGCTTCCTCTACGAATCCTCCTCCTAACATACAAACATATAATCACTACCAAACATAACATATAATAAAAACCCCCAATTCCCAGCATTAGGGTTTAACCAACTTTAATGAAATACTATAAAAACGGTACATAAATCTTACCCTCGACGCAAGGATCACAACGGTACAAAGAAAGGTAAAATCCGACCTTCCAAGCTCCGGGATTTGCCAACAATGCGATTGATGCGATGAACGTAGTATGATTTCTCTCTTTGAAAGTAATTAGGTGTTAAAAGTGTTTAAAGAAAAGTGACGGAAGTTATTATATACTTAATCGCATTATTAACAAAACCCGATAAATCATCCCCCGTAAACCGGCTACTCGATCGAGTAACTGAGGTACTCCATCGAGTGCCCCCTTACTCGATCGAGTATCTACGTTACTCGATCGAGTACCCAACAGGTCAGAAACTATTTTAAACTGCAACTTACCCTTACTCGACAGAGTAAGGCCTACTCGATAGAGTACCCAGAGACTCATAAATCCGTAGTATTACAGTCTTCCCTCCTTAAAAAGAACTTCGTCCCCGAAGTTCAAACCACAACAAAACAAAGACTCACACTACAACACTCCCGACTCAACAACCATAACAAACACAACATAAAACATGTTACTAACCCAAACTCAACCCGACTCGATGACAACAACCATACCGACACAACATAAAAAGGGTATGAAAACTCTTAAAAACTCTTTGCGATCATCTCATGCCCCCCTAAAAGAAACAAGGTTACGTCCCCGTAACCATACATACCTGATCAAAAAGGAAAGGGTAACGCTCTCTCATGGCCTCCTCCGCCTCCCATGTAGCTTCCTCAGTCTCGTGGTTAGACCAAAGGATCTTAAGCAAAACTGTCTCACCACTCCTAGTCTTCCTAACCTTCCGGTCAAGAATCTGCTTAGGTACCTCAAGATATGATAAGGACTCATCTAGCTCTAAGCTCTCTGCCTCTAACACATGTGATGGGTCACTCACATACTTCCGCAGTTGCGATACATGAAACACATTATGCACTCTCTCTAACGCAGCTGGTAAAGCCAGACGATATGCAACCTCTCCAACCCGCTCTAAGATCTCATAAGGCCCGATGAACTTCTGACTTAGCTTGCCCTTCTTCCCAAATCTCATAACCCCATGCATAGGAGACACTTTCAGAAGAACCTTATCCCCAACCTGAAACTCTATATCCCGGCGATGTAGATCTGCGTAACTCTTTTGCCTATCCTGAGCTGCTCTCATCCGTTCCCTGATCATCTTAATCTGTTCAACCATCTCATGTACCATCTCTGGTCCTAGAACCACTGCCTCAGCACTGTCGTCCCAACAAATCGGACTCCTGCATCTCGTCCCATATAAAGCCTCGAACGGTGTCATGCCAGTACTAGTGTGATAGCTGTTGTTGTAAGAAAACTCTATCAAATCCAACCTCTGTTCCCAGCTACCACCAAAATCCATCACACAAGCTCGTAACATATCCTCAGGAGTTTTGATTGTTCTCTCAGTCTGACCGTCTGTCGCAGGATGAAAAGCTGTACTCATCTTCAAAGTTGTTCCCAAAGATTCATGCAACTCTTTCCAAAACCTTGAGACAAATCTCGCATCTCTGTCGGACACTATATCCTTGGGGACTCCATATAACTTTAGCACATTCTTTCGATAAGCCATAGCTAATTGTGCATTAGTCCATGTATCTTTCATTGGCACAAAGTGAGCTGACTTTGTCAGTCGATCCACTATTACCCATATCATGTTGTTACCCTGTTGACTCTTTGGCAAACCCACGATAAAATCCATAGAAATGGATTCCCACTTCCACTCAAGTACCTCTAAAGACTGAATCTTACCTTGTGGTCGTCGCTGTTCCCCTTTAACTCTCTGGCATGTCAAACAACGGGCCACAAACTCAGCTATTTCTTTCTTCATCCCAGGCCACCAAAACATGTTCTTCAAGTCCTTGTACAGTTTGTCACCACCTGGATGTACTGAATAAGGTGTACAATGTGCCTCTGTCATGATAGTCTTTTTCAGCTCCTCATCATTAGGGACACACCATCTACCATCGAACCTCAAACTCCATCTGTATGAATAGAAAAACGAGACACTGTCCCTTTCTCTACTCCAGCTCTCCACTCAACCATCTTAGGATCTAAAGCCCGTTTACCTCGAATATCGTCATAAAGATCAGGTTGTACTGTCAAATCCCCCAAGGGGCCATCAGCTCTTGGCATTAACTTGTTCTTTCTTCTTGCTGGAAACCTCTCTTTTCTTAAATAAACCCAGACCAAATCCCCTGGAACAAACTCCTTTCTTTTCTGATGCACCTTAGACTGTTTCATGTATTTCTCATTGGTCTTCTCAATCTCCCTTTTCACAGTTTCATGGAGTTTTAGGAGTTGCTCTGCCCTGGCTTTAGCATCATGATGCACCTCATTTCTTGGCACAGAGGACAAGTCTACAGGCATTAGTGGATTAATCCCATAGACAACCTCAAAAGGACTATGACCGAGTTGAGTTGATGGTGATCTGTTAAAGGCAAATTCTGCTCTTTGCTAATTTGATGTCCCAATCCTTTAGACTCTTGTTTACAAGACATCTCAGAATCCTACCCAAGGTTTTGTTGGTGACCTCAGTTTGGCCATCTGTTTGGGGATGGTGAGAGGTACTGAACAACAGTTTTGTCTTGAGCAGCTTCCATAGAGTTTTCCAAAAGTAACTCATGAACTTTGTATCTCTATCTGAAACAATTGTCTTTGGAACTCCATGAAGCCTCACAATTTCCTTTAGGTATAGCTCAGCAACACTGGCAGCATCTTCTGTTTTCTTGCAAGCTATAAAATGGGCCATTTTACTGAACCTGTCAACAACAACCATGATTGAATCCTTTCCTCTCTGTGTCCTTGGCAATGCGACAATAAAATCCATGCTCACATCCTCCCATGGCTTGTTTGGCACTGGTAATGGAATATATGGACCAGTTTGGAAGGAACTCTTAGCCATTTGACATACTGAACATCTCCTGAGAACATTTTGGACATCCCCCATCATTTTGGGCCAATAGAACTGTTCCTGTAGTATGTCTAGTGTTTTTTTGAACACCAAAATGCCCTCCCAAGCCTCCTGAATGGACTTCCCTGATTAGGAGGTCCCTGTAGGAACCCTTTGGAACACAGAGCTTGTTCCCTTGGAATAGAAACTCATTTTGCAGTAAGTATTTGTTTCCTGGAACCCTATGCCCCTCAACCTGTGTGATCCACTCCTCAGAGAAGTCAGGGTCTTCTCTGTACATCTCTTTCATGAACTCAAAACCAAGGACCCTGGTTCCCATAGGCGAGAAGGAGTGCCTCCTTGATAGTGCATCTGCCACTACATTTTGTTTTCCTTCCTTATACTTGCTGGAAAAGGTGAATGACTGCAAGTACTCCACCCACTTAGCATGTCTGTGACTCAATTTGTGTTGACCATTTATATACTTCAAAGCTTCATGATCAGAGTGTAACACAAATGGCTTTGGCTTCAAATAGTGACTCCAATGCATGATCGCCCGATAATTGCATAAAATTCCTTGTCATAGGTAGAATACTTTAACTTAGCTCCATTCAATTTCTCACTGAAGTAAGCTACGGGTTTCGAGCTTGGATCAGACTGCACCAATGCCTACTCCACTTTGGCATCACACTCTACTTCAAAGAGTTGATCAAAGTCCGGCAATTTCAGAATAGGGGTCTCACACATCAATTTCTTAATCCTCTCAAAGGACTGCTGAGCACTCTCAGTCCAGTGGAACTCTCCTTTCTTCATACACTCAGTAATTGGAGCAACAATCGACTGAAGTTCTTGATAAATCTCCTATAAAAGGAGGCCAATCCATGGAACCCCCTCACCTCAGTGATTGTTTTAGGAGTTGGCCATGATTGAATGGCTGCAACTTTGTCCTGATCAGCTGTAATCCCCCTCCCAGAGACAATGTACCCTAGGAATGCCACTTCTTCAACCATAAAAGTGCATTTTTCTAGTTTGCCAAATAGTTTTTGTTCCTTGAGGATCCTGAACACAACTTCAAGATGTTTCAGGTGTTCTCTTTCACTGCTGCTATAAACCAAGATATCATCAAAGTAGACCACTGCAAATTTGCCTAAACATGGCCTTAGCACCTCAGTCATCAGTCTCATAAAGGTGCTTGGTGCATTAGAGAGACCAAATGGCATCACAAGCCACTCATATAGTCCATGTTTAGTTTTGAAGGCAGTCTTCCACTCATCTCCTTCCCTTATCCTGACTTGATGGTACCCTTGCCCGAGATCAATTTTAGAAAATACCATGGCACCACTGAGCTCATCTAACATGTCATCCAACCTTGGGATTGGGAATCTGTACTTGACAGTGATGTTGTTAATGGCCCTGCTGTCAGTACACATCCTCCATGTCCCATCTTTCTTTGGAACAAGTAGAGCAGGGACTGTACAAGGACTGAGAGATTCCCTGACAAATCCTTTGCTCATAAGTTCCTCAATTTGGCTTTGTAATTCTTTGGTAGCAGCTGGATCACTTCTATAAGCTGGCCTGTTGGGAAGCACTGAGCCTGGAACAAGGTCTATGTGGTGCTCAATGCCTCTCAATGGTGGCAACCCACTAGGGAACTCTCTTGGAAATACTTCCTTATACCTCTGAATTAATGGCCTAACTCCAGCAGGCATCTCAGGGCTCCCTTCCTTGCTTACTTCTTTGGATAGTAACACCCAGACAGGCTGTTCTTGCTTCATTTCTTTGATCATGGCTGCCTCAGAAAGAAATAGCACACCATTGCCCTCCTCTGGCATACTTGGACCTCCATAGTTCCTCTGGTTGGGTGGTAATGGGGTCAGGGTGACCTTCTTGCCTTCATGTCTGAAACTATAGATGTTATCCTTCCCATGGTGAGTAGTATTCCTGTCATACTCCCGTGGCCTCCCCAGAAGTAGGTGGCAGGCATCCATTGGGATAATATCACACAGGACTTCATCTTTATACACCTTCCCAATAGAAAATGGAACCAAGCATTGTTTGTCCACCCTTACTTCTGCTCCCTTGTTCAACCATCTCAACTTGTAAGGATTTGGGTGCTCTTGAGTTGTCAGGTTGAGTTTACTAACCATGGCATTTGATGCCACATTTGTACAACTTCCCCCATCTATGATTAGGTTACAAACCCTCCCCTGGACTGTGCATCCGGTTTCGAATATCGGGATCTTTGATCGACTTCCGAGGTGAGTGTTGGAAATGCATGACCCTCCACAAGACTAAGTTGTGACTGTATCGGGGGGCCACAATCGTATCTTGTTCTGGTTCTCCTTCGTCTCCACTTCCTCCATTATCAGGGTCTCATCTTCCTCATACTGAACCAAACCTTCCCTCTCCCACTATTCTACTTCCATTGCTGTCAAGGTTCTCTTAGAAGGACAGTCCTTCCTAAAATGGCCATACCCTTGGCACTGGAAGCATTTAATTTTCCCATCAGTCACAGGTATGTTGGTTCTAGGATTCACATGACTCTTCCCCTTGTCTGGTGTTGGTTGGGTTGCAAGTTTTGGGATTTCTCCAATCCTAACCCCAGAAAAAGGTTTGAAAGTGGATCTGGTAAGGGGTTTGGAAGTGATACTGTCGTTTCGTACCAAAAATAAAATACCTAAGTACTACTAACAGAAGTCAGCGGTAAGTAGGGTCGATCTCCACAGGGAGGCGGTGTACTATCTATTTGTCTATTTATCTGTCTAATGTCACAAATGGGGGTTGAATTGATTGTGTTAACTAAACTAAAGACTAAAGCAAGGGAAATAAAAAGGAGAAATTAACAGAAGAAAAGGGAGTATGCTAGGAGTCGGTCTACCGTGGCAGCTATCAAATCTTATACTATCGGGAATACTGAGGTGATTAAACTATTGATAAGAAGAGCTATGGTCGTCACCTTTCGGTCCTTAAACCGCCCTAGAGCGTAAACAGCTTAACTTTCGCCCTCACTGCAATACCCTATTGTAATTAAGCAAGCCTTCCCTTCCAATCTTTCGATCTAGGTCGGGGTTAACTAAATTTATGGTCTCCTGCATGCATTCATTCGACCGGATAACAGTTAAATTGCCTAATACAATTCCTATCGCAAGTTTAACCTATTCAAGTCAGTTAAAACATCGCTACCACGGCTTCCCTAATCCTAACATACTAGGGGGAATTAGCTAGACATGGAGTAAATAAGAACAATAAATAAAGAGGGAGAGGGAATAATAAACATTAAATAAAAAGAGAGAAAGGAGAAAAGAAATTACTGATATAAATGATCCGGAAAACAAAGAACAAAAGTAACAGTCTATGAGAAAAATGATAAGAGAGCCCGGGGGAGAAGAGAGGAAGAGAGTCCCGTATATTCATCCCCTTTGATTTATATATAACCTCAAAACATAAAACCTAATCTAACTTCATGTGAATAGAGGCCCAATAGCTTATAACTGCTCGATCGAACAGTTAAGTCACTCGATCGAACAGTTCCTGCGTCTGTTCACTCGATCGACCAAAGATAAGGCTCGATCGAACAGTTGGCCACTCGATCGAACAGTTGGCCACTCGATCGAACAGTTCATCCGTCTATTCACTCGATCGACCAAAAGAAACTGCTCGATCGAGTGGTTCCTGGTTCCAGCTCGTGTTGGTCTTGTAATTTGGTCTTTGACTTGGCCTTTTAGCTCCCGAAACACCTTCACGCATCCCAAGACAGCTATATTTCCCGCTCCAAATTGTCTCTTCCTCCAAATGCATGCAAAACGGACGGTAAATGACTTGATTTCGCTACTTTATGGCTCATTCCTGCAAATAAGACAAGAACTTCCAAAGTATGCAATTCGGGGCATTTCGTAGCATAAAACCACGATAAAAGCATAGAAATACGTGCATAAAATAACCTAAAAAGACTATATAAAATGCACGTATCAAATCTCCCCAAACCAAACCTTTACTCGTCCTCGAGTAAACTAAATGCAACTAAAGGAACGGAAAAAGATAACTCAGAGCTAGCTACAAATGCCCACTTAAACCAATTTAATGCAAGCAAACTAACACTTATAGCAAGACAGTCAAATGCAAACGAGTTATAAGATGTTTATAAAAGTAGCTGAACCGTCGACCTTGCAAGATCTTTAATAATGGACTCTCACGGGTCACTCTTCTCTCATGAAGCAAAGGGTAAGCAAATGAATGTAAGAGAGAAGAAGAAAAATAGTCGCTCACCTAGACTACGACCCACATAAACATGCATGCAACTAATATGATAGACAATTCTAGCTACCGTACATACATTCCAACCAAACAAGGTCTGTCACGCCGTAGGGCTTACAAAAATATGGTAAAGTGAGGCAATGGGTAGGAAAAGGCAAAACATTTATGGGAATGTGGAGGTATAGGCGGCCAAGCTAGTACCTAAACAGACCATATGAAACATATCCATTTCCAACTCAATTTTGAAATTAAGCACATGCCCTTCAGTTGGCATAAAATCTCACCAAACCAGACTGCAAACACTCCTAAAATGATATAAGATAGAACATAGGGGCAGAAACCGTCAACCATTTTTTCTCATTTCTCTTTTCTTTTTCTATTTTTTTCTTCGGTTTCTTCTTTTCTGATTTTTTTTTTCTTTTTTATTTTTTCGTTTTCTTTTTTTTTTCAACTTCTTTTTTTTTCTATCAACCTCCTTTTCTTCATAAATTACCAACTCCAAGACAATATGATATGAGCCAAAATTTGATACTATAGACAATATACCGCAGAACAATCTAAACTAGCTTGACAAGGCAGGCTAAATTTGGAATGTAGCTAAGGGTCAACAGGCAAATTTGGCTAATGTGGAGTTTATGGGTAAAATGAAATAAAGGGGAAATAGTAAGCACCTCCCTGCATGTCACACCAACCACTAACCCGAATGTATGCAGGCAAAAAGCAATTGAATTTCATATACGTGCAAATTAATGATACATGTTATGCAAGGAGTAACTACTCACAATCCTACATGAAACTGGTCATAAATGACACCAGTTTATACGGCTCTAATTCCTTAGAATTTATAAGTAGGTTGCCAAAATTTCAGGTCAAGTCCATTCGTTCAGCTAAATTAAACATTAACTCGTAGATATGCAATAAGACAAAGCTAAAAGATAATAGTTTAATGCAAGGCTTAAGCAAAAAGACAGTTGCAGTGCAATTTCATCATGGAAATCTACCGTACCGACTCAACCTATATGCTAAAGTAAACGTGAATATTTTTTTGAATTTTTAACAATTTTTCAATTTTTATTGAATTTTTTTGAATTTTAACGAAAATAAACAACAATGCAAACATAAATTAAACGTGATAACTGAAATGCAGTAAAAACAACATGCAGACGCGGATATGGATGCATAACCTCCCCAAACCAAACCGTACAATGCCCCCATTGTACCAAAACATGGAAAGGAAATGCAAACTGAAAGGAGAAAGAGGGTAAATGCGGAAAAACTCACAAGATAGCGCGAATAAGGGGACCTCCCCAAACCGACCATGAAATGGGAGGTTGCTAAAGGCCCGGAAAACCGTCTCAGGAAACTAATCCAAGTCAATAACACTCGATCAAGAGGGATAGTAGCTGATCGAGGAACATGGGCGCTCAAAAACTGCTCGATCGACTGGAATAGTGGTCGATCGAGTGGTTTTCTTCCTGCAGGCACTCGATCGAAAGGAATAGTAGCTCGATCGAGAGGATTTCTCAGAAAAAGTACTCGATCGAGTGGAAAACCACTCGATCGAATGATCCTCAGCGCGTTCCTGCAGAATGCAATGAAAAACAGCCCATAAACTAACAAGACAAGCATACTGAGAAAGTTTTATGGTATAAGAACCATTTATTACAACTAAAATTGAAATAAAAACAGAATAAAATCTCTCGGGTTGCCTCCGGGTAGCGCTAACTTGATCAGTCCAGCTCGACCTTCTTTTTCTTGGAGCCTCTCTACGGTTAATCACAATCAAAAGCAGCTCAAAGCGCGCAGCAACTTTGTCAAATAGCTGCGCATGTGCTACACAACAGCATAAGTAGCACCAAAGTGGAATCAAGAAATAGGAAATGAAATTAAACAGCCACTTGAGTCTAACAAATTTCCTATGTGAGCTCCTAAATTTATCCACATAATAAAGGAGCGCGGGAGCAATAGACGATATATTGGGGCTCCATTTCAGATTAACGAATTTATAAAGATAAGGACGGTGAGAAATCGTCAAATTATACGACCTACTGGGAAGGGGTAAAGCATTGGGATGCGCAGCAAAAGTCAACTGAGACAATTTACTATTAAAACAAACAATAAATAAATTATCGTTTACTACCTCGTGTCGGTCACTCTCAATGACGGAATCATCGACAAAGGAAGATATTACCTCTTCCGTGCTAGGAGCAATTACCGACTCAGCTGCCTCTTTGACACCCTTCTTAGTGGAATTCGTCCCGTAAATCGCAGCCTCAAGTGCATCCAACTCGGCTTTGAATAGGGAAGATTCACCGTATCCATTATCATCATCGAAATCGTCATCAAAATCAAACCCAAATGACGAACCAAAGCTCCCAATGGCCAAACTACTCGATCGAGTAGAATCTTCATTCGATCGAGCAGTTTCCTCCTGATTTCCACTCGATCGAGTAGAATGTTCACTCGATCGAGCACTTTCTCCTGGAAAATCACTCGATCGACCAATAATTGTCACTCGATCGAGTGATTCCTCTATCTGTATTTGAAATCCTCGCGTGGGACAGTGAAATATGATAGGAACTCGTCATCCGAGTCATAGAGGTCATCCTCAGCATTGGGCAACACGGTTTTCTCAGGGGAGAAACCGCTCTCAGCAAGGTATACCTCTTCTTCTTGCATCTCAGCTGCTAACTGAGCAACTTTAGACTCCAGCTCGATGATTTGAGCGTCCGCACGTCTATCACTCTCTTGCCTCACTCGATCATAATTCTGCACTTGAGATGCAAGTATCTCCATTAAAGACCTCAGTTCTGCAACCTCTTCTTCTTGTATCTCAGCTGCTAACTGAGCAATGTCAGTTTCGAGCCTTTCAAGTCGCGAAGAAGTGCGTCTATCATGATCTTGCCTCTCTCGGTCACGATCTTGCAATTGAGATGCAAGTGTCTGCAATAAGGATTTCAGCTCCGCAATCTCTTCTTCTTGTATATCAGGAGGATCTTGTTGCGGTGGCCATTGATAGGGTGGATGTGGCGGCACAACTACACTGCATTGTGCTCGGTGAGAACCACATCTCCGAAGTAGATCACCCTTTGTCCCATATAATGGGACATAGGTGACGGGTCAAAGGTACTCAAGCCTTCCCTTTGACTGTCTTTCACCTAGAACTGTCTAGGTAGTACCTGTAAGGCCTATCAAAACAGCACTCAAGGAAAAAGATTAAAACGGCCTCAAGGGGAAAAATCCCCTGAAGCTAAGAACAGATAAAATTAAACAAATAAATAAATAGATTGCCTCCCCGGCAACGGCGCCAAAATTTGATACTGTCGTTTCGTACCAAAAATAAAATACCTAAGTACTACTAACAGAAGTCAGCGGTAAGTAGGGTCGATCTCCACAGGGAGGCGGTGTACTATCTATTTGTCTATTTATCTGTCTAATGTCACAAATGGGGGTTGAATTGATTGTGTTAACTAAACTAAAGACTAAAGCAAGGGAAATAAAAAGGAGAAATTAACAGAAGAAAAGGGAGTATGCTAGGAGTCGGTCTACCGTGGCAGCTATCAAATCTTATACTATCGGGAATACTGAGGTGATTAAACTATTGATAAGAAGAGCTATGGTCGTCACCTTTCGGTCCTTAAACCGCCCTAGAGCGTAAACAGCTTAACTTTCGCCCTCACTGCAATACCCTATTGTAATTAAGCAAGCCTTCCCTTCCAATCTTTCGATCTAGGTCGGGGTTAACTAAATTTATGGTCTCCTGCATGCATTCATTCGACCGGATAACAGTTAAATTGCCTAATACAATTCCTATCGCAAGTTTAACCTATTCAAGTCAGTTAAAACATCGCTACCACGGCTTCCCTAATCCTAACATACTAGGGGGAATTAGCTAGACATGGAGTAAATAAGAACAATAAATAAAGAGGGAGAGGGAATAATAAACATTAAATAAAAAGAGAGAAAGGAGAGAAGAAATTACTGATATAAATGATCCGGAAAACAAAGAACAAAAGTAACAGTCTATGAGAAAAATGATAAGAGAGCCCGGGGGAGAAGAGAGGAAGAGAGTCCCGTATATTCATCCCCTTTGATTTATATATAACCTCAAAACATAAAACCTAATCTAACTTCACGTGAATAGAGGCCCAATAGCTTGTAACTGCTCGATCGAACAGTTAAGTCACTCGATCGAACAGTTCCTGCGTCTGTTCACTCGATCGACCAAAGATAAGGCTCGATCGAATAGTTGGCCACTCGATCGAACAGTTCTTCCGTCTGTTCACTCGATCGACCAAAAGAAACTACTCGATCGAGTGGTTCCTGGTTCCAGCTCGTGTTGGTCTTGTAATTTGGTCTTTGACTTGGCCTTTTAGCTCCCGAAACACCTTCACGCATCCCAAGACAGCTATATTTCCCGCTCCAAATTGTCTCTTCCTCCAAATGCATGCAAAACGGACGGTAAATGACTTGATTTCGCTACTTTATGGCTCATTCCTGCAAATAAGACAAGAACTTCCAAAGTATGCAATTCGGGGCATTTCGTAGCATAAAACCAAGATAAAAGCATAGAAATACGTGCATAAAATAGGCTAAAAAGACTATATAAAATGCACGTATCAGGAAGCAGTGACCTTGGCTTTTCCCATCTTTTCAACCCTCAATGTCAGGTTGACTGCCTCATCAAAGGACCAGACTTGTTGCATTCTAACTCTTATAGAAATCTTAGGATCTAAGCCCTCAACAAACCTAGCAATTTTCTGCTCAGGCTTTTCAGTGATCTCACATTGCAGGGTAAGTTGTTCAAAGCTCCTAAGATAAGACTCAACAGATTGTTGGTCTTGTTTCAGCTGGGTTAACTTGATAAACATATCCTGTGTGTAATCTTTAGCTATAAACTTATCCTTCAATTTCTTTTTAAGTTTTAGCCAAGATTTAATGGGTTCCTTGCCTTCTCTCATTTCTACGGCTTTTCAGGGGTTTCATACCAAAGTGAGGCATAACCTTTGAATTTAAGGATAGAAACTTTGAAAGCTTTCTGTCGATATATCCCTTAAATTCAAAGACTCTCTCAACAGTTCTAATCCAGTCTAACAAATCTTCAGGGTTTAAACTACCATGGAAATCAGGAATTTCTACCTTTATATCTTTGTCTCTTTCCATGTAGATGCCCTCTGCCATAGATTCATCAGTATCTGACATGTCTTCTCCATGTTCCTGGTGGTATTGTTGTCCTCTTCCTGCTCCAACAAAGCCTCTACCCCTGCCTCTGCCTCTGTAGGGTGGCCTCCTTGGATCATGGTTAGGAACTCCTTCTGCAAGAGTGTTGACAATATTTACCAGTTCATTGATTCTTCCTGCTATCTGATCCACCCTGGTCTCAATACCAGTAAATCTCTCTTCACTCATGGGTTATTTTTTGTAGTTTTGTTGTAGTTAGGGTAAAAATGAACTCACTTTCCTTCCCAAGACTAACACAAGACGAAATTGTGTTAAAACCTTGCTCTGATATACCAATTTGCAGTGTAATGTCCAAGGGTTTAGACAAATACAACAATCAAACCAGCAAACCAAAGACAGTTTCTCAGGAATGCAATAAACTTGTGCTAATTAATAAAATTATGAATTGACCTCCTAAAATCATGAAACTTGGCAGTAAATTACTATGATATAAGGACTAACTCTGAGCAAAACTCCAGGATTTTTAGAGGACTCAAAGTAATTTTTGGACTCGACTGAACTGACTGACAGACACAAAGGACTGAAATTGAGACAGTTCTGGGACAGTGATTGAAAGGAGGGAACTTTGGATATAATTATCAACTGAAAAACCCACAGAATACTCACAGGGAATTAAGCTAATAATTTAGGGAACTTGAGTTAAGAAATTCCACAGATTTAACACAGGAAAAACTCAATGAAAGCAACAAAGAAAGCTAAACTAACCACGAGTCAAAGACGGGGAAAGTTTAGACTCTACTAACAGTACTTAATCAATAACCACAGTCTAAGCACAGGTTATTATCAAGCCTGACTCTAATCTACAGACTAAGCACAAGATTAAGAGGTTTAAATTTGAGAGAAATCTCAGGTTTCATTCATAAATCATTTGTCCTACAACTGTGATCGAGTTGAGGTCCTTATATAGGCCTTTTTAGGTTACAAACTTGAAAGGAAACTACATCCAAGGGTCGGGATCCTTCCTCACATACTGGTAAGAGTCCAAATACAATATTACAACGGTTTAAAAGCTCTTAATTGTAAACTGGAATGAAAACAAAAGAGAAATGCGGTGTGATGTGATGGAGTTGTGGTCCTTTCTTTGCATTCTTGGCTTTTTTGTTGAATGTAGGCACATGAGGACGAAATGATTGAGTCCTTGGTATTAAAATTGGCTCTAGGTTGTATCTGGTATATGGGAAGACAAGCCAAAAGTTCTTTGAGTGCTTTTTCCTCATGGTTTAGCCAGAAATGGAAAGGTTGCTTTTGTTGTTTGTCATTTCTTTGCAGATCTGTCCGACTTGGATTTCTAGGACTTGCATTGTGATTTTCCCCTGGACCCCTAGGACTTTTCTGAGCCTAATTCAGTGACCAACCAGCTGGCCATGGTGGCAGCTGGTGGTTGGGCTTGTACTCATACTTATTGGCCACTAAACTTAGCTCAGCTTGACTGGTTTCTGAGATGGGTGTGGTGTTGCTTTGGCCTGTCTGCTGATGTGAAGTGCCCTGGTCAGTGGCTCCTGCTGCAACATGGCTCATAATCACAGTAGTACGAATCAATTAAACAATACAAAATTATACAATAGCAAAGATGAGTAGGGTATCCCTACCTGTAGCAGTTCTGTGATAACAAGGCAAGAAAATTTAAAACCGCTCCTCTACGAAAATCACAACCTATAATAAATAGTATTTGAAAGCAACAACGATTTATGGTAAAACGGAATAACGAGCTACTCTAACCCTAACCCGACGTCTCGGTGGCTAGGTCATGGCAAAAATCCGTTTTCTTCTAACCAATTGATGACATAAATAATCGATTAAACTAATGGGTGAATATCTTACGATGATAAAAGTGAACTGTGTGACGGAACCGACAGATTAATCGTGCTCCTTCTCTTCCTTTCCTTCTCGGCACAATGGTAGAAAAATATGGGTGTTTGTGTTTTTATTTTGTAAAAGTGTTTAGGGTTAGATAACAATAGGTATTTATAGGAATGAAAGGAGTAGGGTTTATGTTGGAAGCAATAAATGGACGATTGCTGCTGTTGTCGATCAACATACTTGCCTTTGTCGATCGACTAAGCTCAAGGTCCCCTTAAACTCACACTATGTCGATGCAACACACCCATGTTGATCGACACACACCCTATGTCGATCGACACCACTCCACCCATTATACACCCATGTCGATCGACACACACCCTATGTTGATCGACACACACCCTATGTTGATGACACAAACCTTTAGCCTATTGATAGTCAGTAACAATTCGATAGACAAGGCCATTAGACACAACCCCATAAACAGTAGACGATATCATAAAGCTCATACAAGTAAACTTAGTATTCATTCTTATAAATTATGTATTTCTTATCATAAACTATGGGGCATTACACTCCAACCATGCGAAGTCCAAAACACATGCCAAGGACTTACATATGAATGTGAGAAGAGGTAATTGGGTAAGAAGGGGCAAAATAATTTGGATATGTGGAGGTAAAAGCCAAGCTATCACCGATCGCAACCAAAGATAACCATATTCCACTTTCCAACCCAACATTAAAGATGATGCACCATTCCAAGTACGGCATACACTCACTAACATCAACAAGTACTTCTCCATAAGTATTATGGAAATGAATAAGAATAGGAGTAATAAAAGATTTTTGCTTTTCCATCTTTTATAATATCATTTTTCTCCTCTTGTTTTTTTTTTTCATTCTTTTTTTTTCAGTCCATCTTTTTCTTCTTTCCTTCCAATATTTATGACAACACCAACAAAATTGACCACAACAAGACTTCCAAATATACCAACAAGACTAGCTTGACAAGGGTAGACCATATGGAATGTAGTTGAATAAATAGGTCAAAACAAGACAAATTTGGCTAATGTGAGGTTAATAGGTAAAACGTAAAGGAAGGGTCACCTCTCCGCATGTGTCACCACCACAAACAGAGTGTATACATGCAATAAGAGACAAATTTCATGCTTATGCAATTTGAGGTTACATGCCATGTAAGGAGTACTACTCACATCCTAAATGCAACCAATCATGAATGTCATTGGTTTATGAAGCTCTAGACCTTAGAATTTATAAGTAATGAAAGATATGGTTTGTATACAACACAAAATATAGCAGACTAGCAAATGGAATATTCTCATAAAATAATAAAATAATAGAATGTACTTGCAGCGGAAAATACGGACACAGACATACAATCTCATCTGAACTAGTCAGTCATACGGTTAGGAAATAATTATGATAGTTTAAGTGCCACCGATTAAACCAATTTCCAACCGTAAAGTCTCAAAACGTTCTCTAGCTAAAGGTTTTGTCAAAATGTCTGCCCATTGTTTTTCAGTACTACAAAATTCGAGTTTTATATTCCCGTTCTCAACATGGTCACGTATAAAATGGTGTCTAATTTCAATGTGTTTGGTACGCGAGTGCTGCGCAGGGTTTTTGGAAATAATAATAGCACTCGTATTATCGCATAAAATAGGGATACAACCAACATCAACACCATATTCACATAACTGTAGCTTAAACCATAATAATTGAGTACATACCAGTCCTGCTGCAATATATTCGGCTTCTGCTGTAGAAAGAGCAACTGAATTCTGCTTCTTTGAACCCCATGTGATAATGTAAGGTCCAACGAATGTGGCAACACCTGACGTACTTTTCCTGTCTAGGGAACATCTTGCGTAATCAGCATCTGAATATCCGACGAGGTCGAAATTATATTCCATCGGATACCATAGATAAAGCTTTGACGTCCCAATAAGATATCGTAAGATTCTTTTTACAGCCGTCATATGCGATTCTTTGGGTGATCATGATGATTGATATCTCGCACAAATGCATACACTGAACATAATATCTGGTCCACTTGTAGTCAAATATAGCAATGACCCAATCATTCCTCGGTAAGTTGTTTTATCAACTGACTTACTGTCTTCATCTAAAGTTAATTTTTTGTCTGCGACCATTGGAGTAGACATATCATGAGAATTTTCCATTCCAAATTTTCGAATTAATTCCTTGATATATTTTTGCTGATGAATTTTGATGCCTTCCTCAGTTTGTTGAATTTTTAGACCTAGGAAGAATTTCAATTCTCCCATCATGCTCATCTCAAATTCGGAAGTCATCAACTCCGAAAAATACTTACATAGACTGCGGTTGGTTGATCCAAAAATAATATCGTCAACGTAGATTTGAACAACCAAAAGGTCAGTACCCTCGGATTTTAGGAATATGGTTTTATCAACAGATCCTCTCTTAAATCAACTGTCAAGTAGAAATTTTAATAATCTATCATACCAGACCCTTGGTGCTTGCTTCAATCCATACAGGGCCTTGTCTAATTTAAAGACATGGTCTTCAAATTTGTTATCCTTAAATCCGGGAGGTTGTTCTATGAAGACTTCTTCTTGTCGATACTCATTTAGAAATGCTGTCTTGATATCCATTTGAAAGAGTTTCATTTCTTTATGAGCTGCGAATGCTATCAGATGTCTAATAGCTTCAAGACGATCTATAGGTGCAAAGGTCTCGTCATAGTCTATTCCTTCTTGTTGATTATAACCTTGTACCACCAATCTTGCCTTATTTCGAACAATGACCCCAACATCATCTAGTTTATTTCTGAATACCCATTTGGTTCCAATTGCAGATCGGTTCTTGGGTCTAGGAACTAAGTGCCAAACCTTGTTTCGTTCGAATTGTTGAAGCTCTTCTTGCATAGCTATAATCCAATCTGATTCTGCGAGAGCTTCCTCAATATTTGTTGGTTTGATTGTAGAAAGAAACGAATAGAAGGAGTAGAAATTGTTCAAGGATCGTCGCGTTTGAACTCCCTTCTTAATATTACTGAGAATAATATCCATTGAATGTGAACTCTTGTATTTTCACTCTGTTGAAGTACTTGGTTCTTCATTATTTGAGCTTGATCCAACTTCATTTGGCTCATAATTTAAGGATGTTCCCTCTGAATCCAATCTTGATGTTGTAGAAGAGTCGGGTATAACTTCGGACTCATCACCTTGATTTAGATTCAATGTTATAGTAATATTATCTATAACATTAGACTGGGAATCCTTATCTTGATACAATGTTATAGTATCATCAACTATAACTTTAGTTTTCTTCTTTTTATCTTTAGAAGAATGATCAAGCTCATCATTAATTCCTTCAATCTCATTATCCTCGGTATCCAATTCCGGAGGATCATCTCTAGAAAGACGAAAATCAGGTTCATCCATGTCTTCTTCCTCATCCTGTAAGGGCTTATCAAACACGTTATCTTCATCAAAAATAACATGAATACTTTCTTCAATGCAAAGTGTTCTTTTATTGAAGACCTTATAAGCTTTGCTATGATTCAAGTATCCTATAAAAATAGCCTCATCGCTCCTAGGGTTGAACTTACTTAACCTATTTTTACCATTGTTATGAACAAAACACTTACTCCCAAAACTTCGAAAATGAGAGATATTAGGTTTATGACCTCTTAGAAGTTCATAGGGGGTTTTCTTTAGGATAGGTCTTATCATAGCATGATTATGAATATAATAATAAGCATGCATCATTTTTATTTTAAGTCTAATGAACATAACGCGAAGACTCAAAAACATTTATATAATTGACCTCCCTCAAGAATTATATAAATGACCCCAAGACTCAATTCTCTGTAAACTCATTTGAAAGATATTCGCCACCACGATCTGAACGGAGAGCTTTAATCTTTCTACGCAGTTGGTTCTGTACCCTATTCTGGTATTCCTTGAATTTCTCAAAGGACTCACTTTTATGCTTCATTAAGTAGACATATCCGTATCTACTCAAATCGTCCGTGAAAGTGATGAAATATCTATAGCCATCTCTAGCGGTAATTGACATAGGTCCACATACGTCCGTATGTATGAGTCTTAATAAGCCACTAGCGCGCATTCCAACACCTTTGAAGGAAATTCGAGTCATCTTGCCAATGAGACATGATTCACACGTGCCATATGCAGAAAATTCGAATGAGGGAATAGTCCCATTATCGACAAGTTTCTTTACGCGTTTCTCATTTATGTGTCCCATTCGACAATGCCATAGATAGGTTTGATCTTTGTCACCAACCTTTAATTTCTTATTATTCATGTGTAATATTTCCGTGGTTTGATCTAAGATAAAAGTTCCATTCATGGAAACTGCTTTGCCATAAATCATTTCATTAAAAGAGAAAATACAACTATTATCCTTTATTGAAAATGCAAAACCGTCTTTAGCTAGTACGGAAACAAAAATAATGTTCTTAGATAAACTGGATACATAGTAACAGTTATTTAAAGATAACTCAAAACCACTAGGGAGTTGGATTACATATGTTCCCTTCGAGGCAGCAGCTACACGTGCTCCATTCCCGACTCGCAGGTCCACATCACCTTTTTCGAGAGGTATGGTGTTCTTTAGGCCCTGCAAATGATTACACAGATTAGAACCACAACCAGTATCTAGTACCCAAGTTTCGAAACTTGCATGGTTAATCTCAATCATATGAATATAAGATGACATACCAACAGGAACGACGCGGCCTGCCTTGATGTCCTCACGGTAGACGGGATAGTTCCTCCTCCAATGTCCAGTCTTGTGACAATGGTGGCACTCTATGTCACCGCCCTTGCTCTTTGATCTTGCCCTGTGAGCCACTAGTCTCACCAGGCGCACTCTTACCGTTTCCTGGCTTCTTAAACTTTGGCTTACCTACAGCTAGGTCGCCATGAGCCTTGCCCTTACCTTTACCTTTGTTGTAAATTGTGAGAACATCATGCTTCATGCTCCCACTCAATTTCATATCCTTCTCGGTCTGTACGAGAAGGGAATGTAGCTCATGAGGACTCTTTTTCAAGTCATTCATGTAGTAGTTCGCCCTGAAAAGGGCAAAACCATCGTGAAGAGAATGAAGCATTCGGTCAATGACAATGCTCTCACTGATTTTACAATTCAGTGCCTCCAGCTTCTCGACATTCTCAATCATGTGAAGAATGTGTAGGCTAACCGGTTGGCCCTTCTGGAGTTTCGCATCAAAGAAGCGACAGGTATGCTCATATGTAATGATTCTCAGTGCCTTTGAGAACTCATTAGTGACCGTGGTGAAAATCTTGTTTGCACCATGGGCAATGAAGCGTCTCTGCAAATTGGTTTCCATTGCAAAGATGAGTACGTTCTTTATCGCACCCGCTTCCATAACGAAATCACTATAAGCGAGTGACTCGTTGACTCCTGCATTTGGGCCTGGGTTGACCGGTATTGGCTCGATTAAATACCGAGCTTACCGTCGCCAGCGATACTTGACATTCCGTAGTGCCGCCTCCCGATCCGCAAAATTGGACCCATCATTCTTGATCAAGTGGTGATTCATTTGGTCCATGAACATTTTAAGCCAGGACGAACGATCTAGTGTGGCACTAGGCATTGGAATGCGTTATTTCCGGCCATTTTTGTAACAATATTATTGATAATAAGCGTGTTCTACACTGCGAAAGAAGAATAAAATAATAAGCATGCATCGTTTTTATTTTAAGTCTAATGAACTAATGTCATAACGCGAAGACTCAAAAAAATTTATACAATTGACCTCCCTCAAGAATTATATAAATGACCCCAAGACTCAATTCTCTATAAATTGATAAGCTAACCTGTTAGCTAATTCTACCGTTAGAATTCTTGGTCGATAAATTTCTGTAAATACTATCTTTAGTCCATCATAATCACGAGAAACTCTTCGGACTACAATGTTGAGGTAAACTAAGTCAACACAACTACTTACCCAACGTAGAAGGGGTCATATTAGGCCTACCGACGAAGAAGGGATTCATAGATGTCTGCCCTTATAAAGACTAATCTCAATTTCCGTTTTAGAGGAAGATCCCATCAACTTTTTAATTCATTTTAAGTGAACTATAATATAGCATGCGAGAATGATTTAAACAAAGGTGATGGCTTATAGACTGTGACATCTGCATGTCCATGAAAACTAACATACAACTATATGAGTCAATTTTCATGCATTTTAGAAGTAGGTGGTTTGGTTTTAGGCGGAATATGATGCAATTACTAGCATGTGAATGAAAAGCAATAAAATGAAAAACGTAAAAAAAAAAACAGTAAAAGTCCTTGTGTGGCCTATCCTATCAAAATGAACAATAAATACAAGTTTGGAATCCTTCCTTGGACCCGTGAAGCTTGTTTTGATGTTCCATCTTGATCCATGTAGCGGGAGTGAGCTTGAATCTTCATCTTTAGTCTTCTTTGAAATTACAATAAATAAAATTACATAATTGACCTATTAATTACATTCTAATTTCAAAACCCAAAACTAAAATAAAGGAGATTCGAGATCTCATAATTACATAAAAATCATGTTTCCTTCATTACGAAAACATAATTTGACTAAGACCACACTAAGTATTACATAATACAACCGATTGCAAAAATTAAATACGTAAATAAAATTCATTCATTCGATTCATTCAACAAAAATAAAAGCATCAACTAAAATAAATTAAACATACATAATTCAATAAATTAATTATGTTGATTAATTTATCCAAACCACCTATTTAAATTAAATTAAGTAACAATTCCGCAATTTAATCACATTAATTTCATTTCAATCCATATTAAACTTGTAATATGAATTCTATCCGTCAAAATTTTAAACCGCTTTAAAATAACTCGGTATCTTTAAATTGTGAACCGATTCACAATAACTAATTGGCCAAAAATAAAAAAAAACGAAAACCAATTAAAATTGGTTCGGCTGGAAAAAAAAACAAAAAAATATATATTTTTTTTTAACAGCTACTTCACGGCTGATCATAAAAAAAACAGCCCCTTCCCCTTTTTTTATTTTTATTCGGCAATTAAGAAAAGAAAAAAACCTTTCCATAATTTTTTCTCGAAAAAAAAAACTTTCCTTCCTTTCTTTTTTTTTCTGATTCGGTAAAAGGAAAAAAAAATAACCTAAAACGTTTTTTGTTTTTTTACGGCATACCTAAAAAAAATTTAGCCGTCAAAATTATTTTTCTTTTGCGGCAAAAAGCCCTAATACAAAAATTGATGAAGAACAAAGTTTATAGTTGCTAATAGAACATGGTTTAGCAAATGAATTAACAATCATGATTAATCTTATATGCTAAAACTATATAGCAAAAACAAGTTCTTGTATCAATGACATGATGATACTATATCTATTCTAACTTAATCTTCATTAAATCAAAATTTCCCAATTCTTCATATGATAATTTTAATCGATTAAAACAATGATATGATCAAAAGAAATTGAATATAAATCATCAAACAAAAGGAAAAACGAAATAAAAAAACAGGCCGAAAGAAAAAAAAAAGTCTCGGCTAAAAAAATTTTCAACCGAAAAAAAAAACGAAACCCTAATTTATTTTCTCGAAAATTAGGTTATAGTTTACATACAAAATTTATGAAAATCATCAAAATTAAAATCGTGGCCTAGTGCTCTGATACCACTTGTGGGAAATAAATCTGTATACTTCCCTTCAACTAGAAGGATTATAACGATTTAATAAAGATGATCTAAGGTCATAAAATAAAATACATAAACATAAGTAAAAAGATTTAGAATTAACCTTCGGTCCTAGCAAATATGGCCTAAGAACAATATCAAAATTGATATTCGCCTATTAGTTGCACCCAAGACGATCTGAGATATGCCCTTTGATTATGCTAGAAATCAATCTAAAATTTTCTGTAAAATTTAATTGTCTTTGTGTTCTTGTGATGAGAAAGAGGAGGCTATGTCAAGAAAAAGCATTAGGGTAGAAATAATTCTCTCCCTTTCTTTTTATACAGACCAAAACTTAGAGTCAATTAGGAAAAGGAAAACTTTCCCTAATTTCGGCCAAGTGAACCGAAATAAGGAGTATTTTTCTCCTTATTTTGGTCTTTCCAAAAATATATAAAGTGTGTTAAATTGTCATCTAGTGAGGATCGAACCCATGACCTCTTGGCTTGTGTACCCTCACTATTACCACTATGACACATTCAACTTGTTGAAATTAAATACAAGCGATTATATTTAACTACGAATTATGATTAATTCGTCCAAACTAACCTTATATATATTTAATTTAAATATAACTTATTATATTTAATTTACGAATTGACAGTTAATTCGTCTCAACTTAATATTATTTAATTTTATTAAATAATTATCTCATCAACACATTGACTAACTTTTTAGTCATTTTGGGCATCAATGTAATTATATTTCTATAACCACATTTCTCAAACACGTCCTATAGGTGTGACCTTTAGGGACCAGTTGATCACCGTCATCTGTATGATAATAACGTCAAACTTTCTAGCAAGCCAACCGTTATTAGGTAAACGTTAATCAACTGTTTAAATATACGAAGTATACCCTTGTGAACCTGTAAGAGATTTACAAATGTTATCACACTAATTTGTGGAGGACACAAGCTCCAACTACTTCATACATAGTTACATAATGCAAGCTAGGTATTTTGATTCCTTCAACATCCTTCACATCATATTCTTTTAGTCACAATAAAATACATGCATAATACACTACAACCACCAAATCACGTCATTAAGTATCGTACCATTCACGTATTGCTCAGCATATGATAAAATTTACATACAATGGCATATTACCTTCTCTTTAGCATATTCATATTTCATTCATTCCGTTCTGGCAAATTACATATCGATGTTATTACTAACTCTGATAAACCATACATATTGAACTTGTTATGCAACACACGTACCTTTAACACAGTTACTATTTCCATCGCACCTATCAAACATTCACAAGCAATTTAAACAACAAGTCATCCCACCATATTATTCCTGCTCATTAACTATCCCCAACTGTACATATAAATAGCATAGGTCATCAGATGTCCCCACCATGCAGAAATTCGTACACATCATTAGATATAAGGTGCCAATTATAATTAAATTCCATATTCCCAGCACTTTAACATGTACTGTATAACATATTATACATATATTTAATTCCGCCAATTCACAAGTCAAAACCTTTATAATTCCAATTAATAGCACATATCTGGTTTTCATGAAATAAATTCATAACACATACTTACCTCTAACACGAGTTTTATTCTCAATTACCTCGATGAATAAAGCTCAAACAATTAATAGTAAAACCGGTACATTTCTACATGGAGATACTTCGTCTTAAATCCAATGCTACACAGCTTAAGCAAGTTTATCATGCTTCTAACACGAATTTATCAAATGCACGTAACCATTCACATATGTTCTATGTCATAGTCATTCATTCATTTCTATTCCCATGTCATTACCATTATTAGTTCATTATCTAATGCATTCATCATAGTAAATCTATGTAACATCTAAACTTATCATTATTGGCCTATATATAACTTCCTATAAAAGCGTAAATTATACTTGATATAATGTAGACAACCGATATTATCACCCACATAAGTCAACTCATTCATATAAATACACATGCGTTGCACTGATAGATAAATCTCGTACTTACACATATAACTTGCCAACTATACATCAATCCATTGCAAACACAAATACTATACATGCCATGCATGATTATCATCATGCTCAAGCAAGTTAAACAATAGATGTTGGGAAATGTGTCCTCAACAATAGTGCGATCACATGATTTAAATATCATTATTAAATCTCATGCCAAGAATACGGAAGGGATGATACATTACATATATAGTCAACTGGTCCACACATATCGGTAATGATTGGTTGACTAGAGTTTGACATTGTCGTGCGACGGTGGTGATCAGTTGATCCCTTGAGGTCACACCTAAAGGATGATTCCCTTAATTGAAAAGGTTAATTAGTTGTATACCGATACAGATTAATTAATTCCTTAAAATTGAACAATTCGATTTGTGAGAAAGAGAATATTGATATCTTATTGTAATGGGATTAAATAAGATTTATTTTAGTAATAAAATGCTTTGTTGCTAAAATTATTTATTGTTTGAGAAACAATAAAGATAAGAATGAATGGTTAATTATAATTACAAGAAGTTGTGAATTATAACTATATGACCCATTTTATTTATGTGATCAAGTATCACTAGTCAATTTGTTGAATGTAATTTAATTAATTTATAAAATGATATTTATGTGATAAATATGCATTTAATTAATTAGTAACATGTATCATACTACATGTGACATATTGTGTGACAAATGACAAATTGACAAAAATAAAATGGTAGTCCATTTTATACATAATGGACCGAAATTAAGAGGGTCTAGAGGATGGTGGGTGATTTATTTTAATGAGCTAAAATAACATCATTATGACTCTACTTGCCTAGCCTTACATGCCTAAGGTTTAGATAAGGTAAAAAGCATAAAGGGAAGGACAATATATTGGTCCATTACCTCCCCCAAAAACCGTGCCCCCTCTAACATTAGAGTAGTTTTTACTCTACTAACTCTTTAATGAATATCCATTCAAATCACATGCAAAATGTTCATGTATAATTTCCTCTCTTCTCTCTCTTCCATCTTCATCAAAAGGGATGAGATTTTAATCTAAATTGTTCATATGAATTACTAAGATTACTAGAAGTAGTATATGAGTATTAGTAATAGATTTTAAGGTAAACTACATCACAAACATCTAGTACATGTTTATTTGTGGGTTTAAGGGATTGTCTTGGGTGCAACTAATTGGAGGGCTTCTAATTTGAAGTCAAGGATGTTCATCCATTAATGGAAAGCTCAAGAACTAACAAGAAGGAGATCTTGTTAGTGCCCAATATGACCGAAATCATTATGGTGAGAAAATGTTTTCTTATCTTCTATTATTAATGTTTGCATGCATAAAATCCATATTTAATTTTATGACAAATTAATTTTAACATATATGAGTATGTTAGTATGTATATAGATCTACATTTTCTTCAATCGGTATCAAGAGCCACGGTTGTTTGCATGCAAATCGGTTAAAAGTTTTTCCGAGTTATAAGAATAACATATAAAACTTGTAAAATTTGTGTTATTATGAGATATCACGAAATTAATCCTTGCATGTTAATATTTCTGGTCCTAAAATATTTTAGGATATTTTGGTTAATTTTACGGATTTTATTGTTCATAATTTACAATAATGGCATTTAAATGTGATTTTATGAGTAAAAATGTCATTTTTGGTCTAAAATTAGCTATACTTCGAATTTTCCATTGATTTTTGGATATGTTGTCACATATATTATTTTGAGATAACCTGTAAATTTTCACATTTTTTAGACTTGTTATGCTCGAAAAATGAATTTTTCATTATTAAATTCGGATTTAGGTGAAAAATAGGTTAATATGAGTTAAATTTCGAATCTGGTCATATAAATTTAATATGTTGTCACATGCAATTTTGCAAGATTTTTGTAAAATAATTGGCTATAAAGAAGTCCTTTTGCATGATTTATGGATTTATGAAGAAAAATAGCATAAATAGTGACATTATTAGTGAAAATTTAATAAAACATAATCTATGACTTAGGAAAAACGTCTAATGTTGCATTTTATTATCTTTTTCAGATCTAAAATTGAAAAGTTAATGAAAATAATTTTTCCGTGTTTTTATGATTATTTTATTAAAAAACCGATAAACCGCAACATTGTTTTTCCGAAAAATTTTCGAAATTTTTAACCTAAGTTTTTGAACATTATGAGTGTCATGGTATTTTTCCAGAATGTTCATAAGTTTAAATTTCAAATTTTGAATTTATTTGAAATTTTGTGATTTATTTGAAGTTTATAGCTTATTTTTGTAATTTTTGGTCCATTTATGAACAATTTTATAAAATATGGGTTAATTATGGTCAAATTATTAGTGAAGACTAAATTTTGAGTCCTAAGAGGTTAGGGTAATTAACTTATGCATAAATATGAGTTTATGTATTTTTGTGATTGTAAAATGTTGAAATCACGCAAATCCGTAAAAACCGAGTAATATACGATATTGGCTATTTAAAGGCGATTTAGCATAAAATTGAGCATGTTCATACATATTATAATGCTGCATTTTCTTTATGATTGTCATAATTTTAATTTATGTAATTTTGAATTATGTAATTTTACTTAGTATGGCCTTAGATTTTAATTGGTATTTCCCGAAATGTATGGGAATATCGATTCGGTTGTAATTTTATTGTGATCTCGTATCACCGTTTTGTAATTTAATAGATTTATTTTATTTTAGTTACAAATGTATAATAGGAAATTATGTAATTTATTATGTAATTTTATTCATTTCGGAGTTCCCAAAGACGGATTTCTTCAAGAATGGCGATACATAAAGACGGTGTTACCTCGAGATGCGTGCCACAACCGAAGTTCAAGGGACCAATGGAGTTGGTTTCCGAATATGTAATAGTTAAATAGTTTTTCTATTTTAGGAAAGGCCATACTAGGATTTATTTATCTTTATGCTTGCATTTTATTTTATGTCACATGCATCGCTAACTCGCCATAACTAAAACATGCATCCTTATTTTATCGAGTTTATCGACCGTGTCAATTAAAATTATCGTAGTTCACCGCTTTAGTTCACTTAAAACGTGATAGATAATAAATTGACATGACCTCTCATTAAAATAAACAATTGAGACTTAGCCTTACCAAAAAGTAGAAACCATGAAAACCTATTTCGCGAGGGAGTGCACTCGGCCCTACCGGGGTACAAACCTTGTTACGTAGGGGAAGTGGGTGATGAGTGTTAATCCACCGAATTCATGTTGATGAGGGTTTCATCGGCCATACCGTGCCCAAGTTGATATGGATTTGGATCATGGACACATTTATTCGAAATTTGGATTGAGCTCAACGGAAGTATTCGCGACCGTAGTTGCATGTGTTCCGGGCTATAGATAAATATTAGAGTAATTTTATCGACCAAGAGTTCTAAAAGTAGAATCGATTAAAACGTTAATCCACCGAGTTATATTGATAAGGGTTTCATCGGCCATACCGTGCCCAAGTTAATATGAATTTGGGTCTTGGAATCATTTATCATAGTTGGGTAGAGGTCACTATGTAAATGCTATACTTGTTTACAAGTATTAATAAAACGATAAATGTTAAGTTTTCCACTATTCCGTTGTTATTATTGTTCTATTTCTTTACCACAATTCATATACGATATCATTTCGATTTTGATACAAATCTCCATTAAAATATCGTAACTAAAGACAAATTTGAATTTGCTTCTAAAACCTCATATGAACCATTGCTAAGGATCTCTTGTAAAGAGTATAGATTAAAGTTATTCATTAT
Source organism: Silene latifolia (assembly GCF_048544455.1). Classification (NCBI taxonomy): domain Eukaryota; kingdom Viridiplantae; phylum Streptophyta; class Magnoliopsida; order Caryophyllales; family Caryophyllaceae; genus Silene; species Silene latifolia. The sequence continues at coordinate 67,420,568 of NC_133527.1, read as the reverse complement.
CAAACAGGTTTTTGATAGTTGACTAACACATCTACTTACAATGGATTATTATTCATATACTTAATTGAATTAAGTACCTTGAAGCGATAAATTATTTTGGTAATTAGTTTTGTTAGAATTCGTAATTGACCAAAATAACGCAACCACTTTAATGAAAGTTTTAAAACTAAAACGAACAAATGAAGAGTAATCTTCACGAATTCAATTTTGCTTCTCAAAGCAAAGACTCATTGAAATGAGTGGGAGCATTCTCTTAAACCGTTAAGATGAGGACGAGGTTCAAGAAGTAAAGATAATAATGGAATTGATACAAGGTAATGTTAAAAGTAAAGTCATTGAGGAATGACGATACTAAACCTATCAATCCCGACCAATAAAGTTTCCATTGTCTTAAATGTTGGACACAAGAAAGGAAACTGCCCCAAATTATTGAAGAATCAACAAGTTAGTTGTGGGACATCTAATGGGACCTTCTTCTTTAAATGTTTATTTGATTAAACATAAATTTTGCTAGTACCACTTCGTCAATATTAGAAACCAGTGGAGGTTTTCATCATTGTACTTGATACATAGGATGATTAGAATATGACGACTAGCAACAATAATGTCGAGAGATAAAGTAATTGTGTACTCAATCTAGTTTTTGGATTTAAAGTTGTACTTAATTATGACTATTAAGTGCATAAACTCTAAATAAGAATATAAACTTGTTAAGATACAAAAGAGGTTTTCACTTTTGTGACCCTATACACCATGATTTGATGTATGGCTAGCCCATCATCAAGGTGATTATATTCTAAACCAAACTAGAATAATATATCATGAAGATGATGCAAGACTCAAATTGGTAACCCAAGATTAAACCTTAAATTTTGGAATGATGAACGCAAAGAGTTATCGAGTACTCTTGAAACCATTAGATTGATAATGGTATATGCGTATCTTGTATTCAAAGCAAGATGTCTCGTGCCTTTTGGTTGAAAAGGGAATCGAGGTTGTAAATCATCGATCCAAAATAGGTTGATCATTTTCTTTTACCAACGATTTAAGTTGACGCTAGTGTGTTCACTTAATAAGGTAAATAGAGAAATCTTGGAAGAAGTTCAAGAGTTCAAGGAATTACGATTTAGTCGTGATGGGATTATCAAAGTGAAGACTTTGATACAAGCCAAATGAATTGTGATATAGTATCACAAATTAATCTCTCTTAACACGCATTATGGGATAATGTATGATTGGATAAGAATTCAAACGCTATTCGATAAGGTTTGGACTTCGATCAAGTCATTTTGAGTTACTTGATCCTTTTGGGGATTTTTGTCTAAATTATTTTTCCACTAAATCGAATCATATGAGACATGAAATGGTAAGGGTACCATGTTTGTAAGTTTTCACAAGAAACAAATGCTCATTTTTCCCTCCTCAATTATCACGAGTACGACGGGTTTGCGGCTCGTGAAGCTGTCTTTCTAAAATACAAGTTTATTTTTAGAAGACAGAGTGGGAGAAATTATTCAAGAGCCACAAAGAATGCCACAAAAAATGTTATGTCGCAAGAAACTGGTCTTTCTTGGCTACATGAGACGTTTTGTGTAAGACGTTGTTTCATCAAAACCTAGGAGGTTAAATTCGTCACTTGTTAAAAATGATGAATTCATGCTACTTTTAAGAAAGTAAAGAGCTTATAACTTACAAAAGAAATTATTTGATTCAAGTTGATTACTTCTGGAAATTAATCGACAAAGGACTTACATAAGAGTGTTTAAGTCACAACTCAATACAAGGCTTAGAGCCATGAAAATCCGAAACGAAAGGGCTTGATTAGTGACAAAGGGTTTTGCACTAATAAAGAGATATTTCAAAGCAAGATTGGTTGCAAAGGGTTTTGCACTAATTGAAATGATTAAGTCTATTTGGATCTTCTTAGGGATTGTGTTTCATTATGAGGATATGCATATAGCAAGTGAATCTAAAACCCACTTCTTCAATAGAAGGAATGTATTCAATACATGTCATGAGTTTTATAGATTCTTGCAATCCTAAGATAATGTGAAACTTAAGAGAGAATCTTAAGTAGGACATCAATGAGTTGGAGTCAACATTTTGATCATGTGATAAAACTTTTCTCGATAAGTCGAGAAGTTGTGTTTATACATGGAGTTTAGTGGGAGTTACGGAAGTTTTAATTAGTCTTATATGTGGATGACATATTGATCATTGCGAATGATATAAGACTTTTGGAGTATTATAATACATCTTTATTATCCGGATTTATGAAGATAAATCCATATGATATTAGCGTCAATAAGAAGTCTTATGTTGATAAGATTCATGACTAGTTCAATTAATTTGAACATATTTGATTGATCCCATTTGCTTCCGCTGCCGGATCAATTAAATGTGTAATGATGTATAACACTTCATATACTTTGAGTATGATGAATTATTTTCAAAATCGAATTTAAGTAATCTTTGCCAAGTAAGCCATAAAGATTACCCTTAAGTGCTTGCAGAAGCATTAAGGAAGTAAAGCAAAGTGTTTATGATGCAATATTGTGTAAGGGTGTTACACAAGTGACAATTGACAATTGAGGTTGCGCATGGTTTCCGACAAAACCATAATCAAAACACATTAGGATGGTTAAGACACCATTGTGACAATGTTAATTAAGAAGTAGATTTTCTAGAATCGTTCTAGGCAATAAAGAACAATGAGAAATTTTTATAACGGAAATTAAGTACACTTGCAATCATGAGATGTGCAAGAGGATGAGTCCCACACACTGTGAAAACAGTGGGAGCTATTCTTAGGCTAGAGGACCTATGTCTTGATTGGATCTCAACACGTACTCAGAAAGTTTTGTGATGCAAATGTATACATTACAAAGGAAAACGAGTATGTAGTAGGGTTGAGTAAGGTACAAGAAATTGATAAAACCTACTAACCAAAGCCTTCTCAAAGGCTAAACATGATGAGTCATGTCATTTCAATTGAATTGAAATGAACAACTACATACAAGATCAAATTAGATTATTGAACATGAAATAGTAATCAGGCATTGACTATTCATATGTGATAATCGCATTTGTCGTTCGAGTTTTACTTTAAAACTCTTTTATTATACTTTGTTACATCCAAACGGGTTGTAGAGACAACATTGAACCCCGTTAAAGTGAACACGGATTAGCATTGTATTCGCCCATAGTCACTTGTATGAGGTGACGTTTCGAAGTGACTAGAGTGTGATGCGATTGATGGCAAGTTCAAGTGCCATAGAGTCATATGGGATGACTAGTCGATCACATAGGCAGACTGTTAGGAACACTTTGTCGGGCAGTGACCGCTTATAGAGTTCTGGCAAATTTATATAGCCTGGTCGTGGCGAGAGCTACTATAGTATTCTAATGAGTCAATTCTTTTGACTAAAGACATTTCGCCTAAGATGGCACAGTTTGATTAACTTTGATTTGTGTTACTACGACCTTCGTAAATGGGGTCAAATGGGCATATTTTGGGTTATGATGGCTGTGGCTAGTCGAAGGGAATAAGTGCGATAGGAATTGTCCACCCCCTTGTCAGGGTTATAACAATATCTCAGGGCCACTCGAGGAGTAATGAACTGGAAATGCGTGGCCACGCTCGGAAGGTATCGATGGTGGATAAATTCCGGTCAATCAGTTATTCTCCAGATCGAGGAAACCACTCTCGATATGATCACTTGCAAGTACGACCCGAAAGACACCTTGCATTGAGTGGGAGATAGTAATAGGACAAGAGAATTGGTGACGCACACTTGTCGAGGACAAGTGGGAGATTGTTGGGAAATGTGTCCTCAACAATAGTGCGATCACATGATTTAAATATCATTATTAAATCTCATGCCAAGAATACGGAAGGGATGATACATTACATATATAGTCAACTGGTCCACACATATCGGTAATGATTGGTTGACTAGAGTTTGACATTACCGTCGTGCGACGGTGGTGATCAATTGATCCCTTGAGGTCACACCTAAAGGACGATTCCCTTAATTGAAAAGGTTAATTAGTTGTATACCGATCTATTAATTAATTCCTTAAAATTGAACAATTCAATTTGTGAGAAAGAGAATATTGATATCTTATTGTAATGGGATTAAATAAGATTTATTTTAGTAATAAAATGCTTTGTTGCTAAAATTATTTATTGTTTGAGAAACAATAAAGATAAGAATGAATGGTTAATTATAATTACAAGAAGTTGTGAATTATAACTATATGACCCATTTTATTTATGTGATCAAGTATCACTAGTCAATTTGTTGAATGTAATTTAATTAATTTATAAAATGATATTTATGTGATAAATATGCATTTAATTAATTAGTAACATGTATCATACTACATGTGACATATTGTGTGACAAATGACAAATTGACAAAAATAAAATGGTAGTCCATTTTATACATAATGGACCGAAATTAAGAGGGTCTAGAGGATGGTGGGTGATTTATTTTAATGAGCTAAAATAACATCATTATGACTCTACTTGCCTAGCCTTACATGCCTAAGGTTTAGATAAGGTAAAAAGCATAAAGGGAAGGACAATATATTGGTCCATTACGTCCCCCAAAAACCGTGCCCCCTCTAACATTAGAGTAGTTTTTACTCTACTAATTCTTTAATGAATATCCATTCAAATCACATGCAAAATGTTCATGTATAATTTCCTCTCTTCTCTCTCTTCCATCTTCATCAAAAGGGATGAGATTTTAATCTAAATTGTTCATATGAATTACTAAGATTACTAGAAGTAGTATATGAGTATTAGTAATAGATTTTAAGGTAAACTACATCACAAACATCTAGTACATGTTTATTTATGGGTTTAAGGGATTGTCTTGGATGCAACTAATTGGAGGGCTTCTAATTTGAAGCCAAGGATGTTCATCCATTAATGGAAAGCTCAAGAACTAACAAGAAGGAGATCTTGTTAGTGCCCAATATGACCGAAATCATTATGGTGAGAAAATGTTTTCTTATCTTCTATTATTAATGTTTGCATGCATAAAATCCATATTTAATTTTATGACAAATTAATTTTAACATATATGAGTATGTTAGTATGTATATAGATCTACATTTTCTTCAATAGAAACCATTCAACATGCTGCTAAGTATGCCATCCTCATCATGGAATCCATAGGTTACATTATGCCTATATCGTCTAAGAATCTCAAGTTCGCCAATATTACCCATATACGTGCTCGAACTGAACCAAAGTTATTTATAAAATCATGTATTACACTTATCGACAAGATTAGACATGTACTCATATCATTAGTCCGGAATATTGTACTTGTATACAATTACAAAACGAAACCAAACAAAATCTGGTCTAGGTCGATCGACCCAAGTTTAGGTCTATCGACCCAAGTCCCAAGTCGGTCAACCTGGACCTCCCAACATGCGTTGATCCGAAATCTTTCTATACTACGACAGTTCTTACGCAAAATTTACAATTTTTCACGAGCTAACACACAATATGTCAAACAACTTATTACACAGGAACTAATTTACTTACAACATCTTAATACATTCTAGAACAATTGTCATATGTATCATAATTACTAACATCTTTGGTAGTAGTTTATACAAATTAAAATTTTCACTTATATGCATAAATTCTCGCACATTAGTAAACATGTTTCATTCACATCGGATCTTTTCATTATAAACACGAATGTAATTGATAATAAATTCATTGTTAGATACTCATGTCATGATGTAGGCTACCAATTCATGCTATCATTCAAGTGTATCCATACCCCTAGACATGCCATACTAAATTCATAGAATTGCATAATCCTTCTATGTCATTATATTTTCCTGACACATGGTACAATTACTCCAATTCACATATTAACAATGGCATCCACTCATTATGTAAAATGCTTGAAACACCCGTACATATTATCTTATGATGCAATATTTCATACTTACACAAATCACTTTCCTAACAATTAACATTATGCTTAGTAAACCAACATTATAAACATGGTTCAAACATAATTAAATCATCTCACATGCCCATAGTATCCTCATTAAACATTATCGCATGTTAAACCACGTAATTTTCCATATTATTCACCCATATCCTTGTGAAAATAATGTTTTGAGACTTTAGAATGCAACGTTTACTTGTCATTAAACACATTAAACACACATCCGCAAGTACTACAAAACATGTTGTCACTTCGAAAGAAATCGTGAATAAATAATCACTTAATCAAGTTCTGAGCTATTATACTTTTTAGAAAATACAGAGAGTTATGAGAGTGTAAGAGTTGGAAATAGGTCTAAAGCATCAATAATAAATTTATAAAGATTTTTGCAACTCAATAGGTCCAATCAGAATTTTAGCAGCACTTTGTCGCAATAGAAGGTCAACTTGTAAAAATCATAATTAATTAACAACAAAACAATATCAAGTAAGGCTTATCAATTCAGAAACGTTTATGAGTCTTCAAATCAAGAAACTTGGAATTATTCGAAAAGCATGTATACTTATTAAATAGCAAATTTTTCATGTTCGAGGGTCAAAACTAGAACTGTGCAGTAACATTCCGACCACTGCTCACTAAAATATTTGTTTCTCTTAAACCCTAATTTTTATCAGCATGAAACCAACGGCAAATGAAATCTAACTCACAGAGCTATCACACATAAAAATCTTATGCATGTATATCAAACAGGTATAAAATGGCAGCCGGAACAACTAGAGCCAAAATCTGAGAAAGAGTAAAACTTTCAGCTTTTAACCTTTTGAATCTTTTACGCTACCGTACATGTTTTCCAAAGCATACATGGCAACACTCTTGTTATACTCAAGGTAACCAACTCAATATCATATTGTCAAACATTACGAAGACTTTTTATACCATTTTTATACTCGTCAACACGATCATCACATTGCTAATTCATGCATATATGCTAAGTTATGTCACTCTTTATATTATTCGAACATGTTTGTCACAAACAAATACGATCAGGCAAAATATACAATTCTCAAAAGAGTGCTCAAATCAATCCACACTTATCGATACCTTGCCTGTCTGTCACACATCACATAATATGCTACTCATGCGGTTCTGTCAGGTATTAATCACTCCTCATACACACACTATTATGACTATAATTCAGGAAATGCACAATGGAATTTTTCTCATTACTTATTTATTCACGTCATAGGTAGTAACTGCATTACCATAAAATATCATTCCTCAAATCTTTCATCATCGAACCCGTTCTCATCATTCATCTACAATTTTATATACTCCTAGTATCCGTTTTCTAGCACAGCTAGCTTCATATACATATGAGCTCCAACGTCACATGCCATATCCCATAGTCACGCACCATATACAACGAAATATATCACATAAGCATCCACTCTATCTACCCATCCTTTACCCCTTTTCGTAGTGACCGGTTCAAAACTAGAAGGGCTGGACCGTAGGACGTCTCCCCAATCTCTTAAGAGGGCTCCTTACCAGCTTCTACCCGGGGTTCATTTTATTTTAGACCCAACCTAGGTTCATTGAATTCATTTGTTCAGGCCTTAGGATCATTTTCTCTGATACCACTTTGTAACACCCCCATTTAGGTAGGAGCCTTTAGCAAGACATTCCCAACTAAATGAGACTGTTACCATCTCAGTTTTCTGAGGTAATGATATAGATTAAACAAACCAAGTACTTTATAATATAAAACTTTTCTCTTTATAGAATAACTGTCAAAACTCTTTAACATATAAACCGAGTGATCAAGAAATACAATTAAATTACAACTGAACTTTTTTTTTAAACAACTAATATGACCATGACTAAGGTGGCGACCAAAGGCGGCAACTCTAGACTAGATCATCTCGTCGTCCCATCCCGAAGCACAGCATCATAAAGCTGCTTATCATACTGCTCCCCATTCAAGCAGAAATCATTTAATGGATCGACACAGGCCACCCCGAAAATAGGTGACAATTTGACACAAGACACAAACACGTCAACCACTGGTTGAGTAGGGATAAATAGCAGAAGAGTAAATAACAAAGATCAGTATACAATAATGAGTAGTTGCATTAGTAACGGAATCTCACAATATATAACAGTATCCATCATCTATCTCATACCATAATTTGTCCCACCTGTCAGCAAGAATGGCACAACTCCCTTAACACCGTGCACTTACCAAAATATAGCACCACTCCCTTAACACCGTGCTCATCACAACAAGGTACAACTCCCTTAACACCGTACCATTTTATCTCAACTCTGGCACAACTCCCTTAACACCGTGCCTCAAAGTAACCATATGATATAAGCACAACGATATAATCAACTCGTAAACATATGTATTAATTAGTTCCAAGCGATAAACAAACGATAATATGCAGCTGAGACTACATAATAAAAGACCGTCGATCAACTTTCACCTTCTGTCGATCGACCACTGTACTTGTTGTCGATCGAGAAAGAATGGCCGTCGATCGACATCTGCACTTGTGTCTATCGACACCTTCGTTCAACAATCAATACATGGCTCATAATCACAGTAGTACGAATCAATTAAACAATACAAAATTATACAATAGCAAAGATGAGTAGGGTATCCCTACCTGTAGCAGTTCTGTGATAACAAGGCAAGAAAATTTAAAACCGCTCCTCTACGAAAATCACAACCTATAATAAATAGTATTTGAAATCAACAACGATTTATGGTAAAACGGAATAACGAGCTACTCTAACCCTAACCCGACGTCTCGGTGGCTAGGTCATGGAAAAAATCCGTTTTCTTCTAACCAATTGATGACGTAAATAATTGATTAAACTAATGGGTGAATATCTTACGATGATAAAAGTGAACTATGTGACGGAACCGACAGATTAATCGTGCTCCTTCTCTTCCTTTCCTTCTAGGCACAATGGTAGAAAAATATGGGTGTTTGTGTTTTTATTTTGTAAAAGTGTTTAGGGTTAGATAACAATAGGTATTTATAGGAATGGAAGGAGTAGGGTTTATGTTGGAAGCAATAAATGGACGATTGCTGCTGTTGTCGATCAACATACTTGCCTTTGTCGATCGACTAAGCTCAAGGTCCCCTTAAACTCACACTATGTCGATGCAATACACCCATGTCGATCGACACACACCCTATGTCGATCGACACCACTCCACCCATTATACACCCATGTCGATCGACACACACCCTATGTTGATCGACACACACCCTATGTTGATGACACAAACCTTTAGCCTATACACAGTCAATAAAAATTTGATAGACAAGGCCATTAGACACAACCCCATAAATAGTAGACGATATCATAAAGCTCATACAAGTAAACTTAGTATTCATTCTTATAAATTATGTATTTCTTATCATAAACTATGGGGTATTACACTCCAACCATGCGAAGTCCAAAACACATGCCAAGGACTTACATATGAATGTGAGAAGAGGTAATTGGGTAAGAAGGGGCAAAATAATTTGGATATGTGGAGGTAAAAGCCAAGCTAGCACCGATCACAACCAAAGATAACCATATTTCACTTTCCAACCCAACATTAAAGATGATGCACCATTCCAAGTACGACATACACTCACTAACATCAACAAGTACTTCTCCATAAGTATTATGGAAATGAATAAGAATAGGAGTAATAAAAGATTTTTGCTTTTCCATCTTTTATAATATCATTTTTCTCCTCTTGTTTTTTTTTCATTCTTTTTTTTTTCAGTCCATCTTTTTCTTCTTTCCTTCCAATATTTATGACAACACCAACAAAATTGACCACAACAAGACTTCCAAATATACCAACAAGACTAGCTTGACAAGGGTAGGCCATATGGAATGTAGTTGAATAAATAGGTCAAAACAAGACAAATTTGGCTAATGTGAGGTTAATAGGTAAAACGTAAAGGAAGGGTCGCCTCTCCACATGTGTCACCACCACAAACAGAGTGTATACATGCAATAAGAGACAAATTTCATGCTTATGCAATTTGAGGTTACATGCCATGTAAGGAGTACTACTCACATCCTAAATGCAACCAATCATGAATGTCATTGGTTTATGAAGCTCTAGGCCTTAGAATTTATAAGTAATGAAAGATATGGTTTGTATACAACACAAAATATAGCAGACTAGCAAATGGAATATTCTCATAAAATAATAAAATAATAGAATGTACTTGCAGCGGAAAATACGGACATAGACATACAATCTCATCTGAACTAGTCAGTCATACGGTTAGGAAATAATTATGATAGTTTAATTGCCACCGATTAAACCAATTTCCAACCGTAAAGTCTCAAAACGTTCTCTAGCTAAAGGTTTTGTCAAAATGTCTGCCCATTGTTTTTCAGTACTACAAAATTCGAGTTTTATATTCCCGTTCTCAACATGGTCACGTATAAAATGGTGTCTAATTTCAATGTGTTTGGTACGCGAGTGCTGCGCAGGGTTTTTGGAAATAATAATAGCACTCGTATTATCGCATAAAATAGGGATACAACCAACATCAACACCATATTCACATAACTGTTGCTTAAGCCATAATAATTGAGTACATACCAGTCCTGCTGCAATATATTCGGCTTCTGCTGTAGAAAGAGCAACTGAATTCTGCTTCTTTGAACCCCATGTGATAATGTAAGGTCCAACGAATGTGGCAACACCTGACGTACTTTTCCTGTCTAAGGAACATCCTGCGTAATCAGCATCTGAATATCCGACGAGGTCGAAATTATATTCCATCGGATACCATAGATAAAGCTTTGACGTCCCAATAAGATATCGTAAGATTCTTTTTACAGCCGTCATATGCGATTCTTTGGGTGATGATTGATATCTCGCACAAATGCATACACTGAACATAATATCTAGTCCACTTGTAGTCAAATATAGCAATGACCCAATCATTCCTCGGTAAGTTGTTTTATCAACTGACTTACTGTTTTCATCTAAAGTTAATTTTTTGTCTACGACCATTGGAGTAGACATAGCATGAGAATTTTGCATTCCAAATTTTGAATTAATTCCTTGATATATTTTTGCTGATGAATTTTGATGCCTTCCTCAGTTTGTTGAATTTGTAGACCTAGGAAGAATTTCAATTCTCCCATCATGCTCATCTCAAATTCGGAAGTCATCAACTCCGAAAAATACTTACATAGACTGCGGTTGGTTGATCCAAAAATAATATCGTCAACGTAAATTTGAACAACCAAAAGGTCAGTACCCTCAGATTTTAGGAATATGGTTTTATCAACAGATCCTCTCTTAAATCAACTGTCAAGTAGAAATTTTAATAATCTATCATACCAGACCCTTGGTGCTTGCTTCAATCCATACAGGGCCTTGTCTAATTTAAATACATGGTCTTCAAATTTGCTATCCTTAAATCCGGGAGGTTGTTCTATGAAGACTTCTTCTTGTCGATACTCATTTAGAAATGCTGTCTTGACATCCATTTGAAAGAGTTTCATTTCTTTTTGAGCTGCGAATGCTATCAGATGTCTAATAGCTTCAAGACGATCTATAGGTGCAAAGGTCTCGTCATAGTCTATTCCTTCTTGTTGATTATAACCTTGTACCACCAATCTTGCCTTATTTCGAACAATGACCCCAACATCATCTAGTTTATTTCTGAATAACCATTTGGTTCCAATTGCAGATCGGTCCTTGGGTCTAGGAACTAAGTGCCAAACCTTGTACGTTCGAATTGTTGAAGCTCTTCTTGCATAGCTATAATCCAATCTGATTCTGCGAGAGCTTCCTCAATATTTGTTGGTTCGATTGTAGATAGACACGAATAGAAGGAGTAGAAATTGTTCAAGGATCGTCGCGTTTGAACTCCCTTCTTAATATTACTGAGAATATTATCCATTGAATGTGAACTCTTGTATTTTCACTCTGTTGAAGTACTTGGTTCTTCATTATTTGAGCTTGATCCAACTTCATTTGGCTCATAATTTAAGGATATTCCCTCTGAATCCACGAAACAAGGTCTATGATTCACAAAATAATAAAAAGAGCAAAATAGGTGATTTCGACCATTTTGTGACCAAATTTCACAATATTACCTTCTAGTTTCACAAAACTAGCTCTAAGATTCACAAAATACGGTACATGATTCACAAAATAAGAAAAATAGGAAAATTGGCGATTTTGACCATTTATGACTAAGTTTCACAATACAAGGCCTAGGATTCACGAAACAAGGTCTATGATTCACAAAATAAAAAAAAGAGCAAAATAGGTGATTTCGACCATTTTGTGACCAAATTTCACAATATTACCTTCTAATTTCTCAAAACAAGCTCTAATATTCCCAAAATAAGGTACATGATTCACAAAATAAGAAAAATAGGAAAATAGGCGATTTTGACCATTTATGACCAAGTTTCACAATACAAGGCCTAGGATTCACGAAACAAGGTTTATGATTCACAAAATAATTAAAAGAGCAAAATAGATGATTTCGACCATTTTGTGACCAAATTTCACAATATTACCTTCTATTTTCACAAAACAAGCTCTAAGATTCACAAAATAAGGTATACGATTCACAAAATAATAAAAAGAGCAAAATAGGTGATTTTGACCATTTATGACCAAGTTTCACAATATAAGGCGTAAGATTCACGAAACAAGGTCTATGATTCATAAAATAAGAAAAAGAAAAAGAGCAAAATAGGTGATTTCGACCATTTTGTGACCAAATTTCACAATATTACCATCTAGTTTCACAAAACAAGCTCTAAGATTCACAAAATAAGGTACATGATTCACAAAATAAGAAAAATAGGAAAATAGGCGATTTTGACCATTTATGACCAAGTTTCACAATACAAGGCCTAGGATTCACGAAACAAGGTCTATGATTCACAAAATAATAAAAAGAGCAAAATAGGTGATTTCGACCATTTTATGACCAAATTTCACAATATTAGCTTCTAGTTTCACAAAACAAGCTCTAACTTTTCACAAAATAAGGTATATGATTAACAAAATAAGAAAACGAGGGAAATAGGCGATTTTGACCATTTATGACGAAGTTTCACAATATAAGGCCTAGGATTCACGAAATAAAGTCTATGATTCACAAAATAAGAAAAAGAGCAAAATAGGTGATTTCGACCATTTTATGACCAAATTTCACAATATTACCTTCTAGTTTCACAAAACAAGCTCTAAGATTCACAAAAAAAGGTATATGATTCACAAAATAAGAAAAAGAGGAAAATAGGCAATTTTGAAAATTTAGGACCAAGTTTCACAATATAAGGCCTACGATTCACGAAACAAGTTCTATGATTCACAAAATAAGAAAAAGAGCAAAATAGGTGATTTCGACAATTTTATGACCAAATTTCACAATATTACCTTCTAATTTCACAAAACAAGCTCTAAAATATAAAAAATAAGGTATACGATTCACAATATAAGAAAAAGAGGAAAATAAGTGATTTTGACCATTTATGACCAAGTTTCACAATATAAGGCCTTGGATTCACGAAACAAGGTCTATGATTCACAAAATAATAAAAAGAGCAAAATAGGTGATTTCGACCATTTTGTGACCAAATTTCACAATATTACCTTCTAGTTTCACAAAACAAGCTCTAAGATTCACAAAATACGGTACATGATTCACAAAATAAGAAAAATAGGAAAATTGGCGATTTTGACCATTTATGACTAAGTTTCACAATACAAGGCCTAGGATTCACGAAACAAGGTCTATGATTCACAAAATAAAAAAAAGAGCAAAATAGGTGATTTCGACCATTTTGTGACCAAATTTCACAATATTACCTTCTAGTTTCACAAAACAAGCTCTAAGATTCACAAAATAAGGTACATGATTCACAAAATAAGAAAAATAGGAAAATAGGCGATTTTGACCATTTATGACCAAGTTTCACAATACAAGGCCTAGGATTCACGAAACAAGGTTTATGATTCACAAAATAATTAAAAGAGCAAAATAGGTGATTTCGACCATTTTGTGACCAAATTTCACAATATTACCTTCTATTTTCACAAAACAAGCTCTAAGATTCACAAAATAAGGTATACGATTCACAAAATAATAAAAAGAGCAAAATAGGTGATTTTGACCATTTATGACCAAGTTTCACAATATAAGGCGTAAGATTCACGAAACAAGGTCTATGATTCACAAAATAAGAAAAAGAAAAAGAGCAAAATAGGTGATTTCGACCATTTTGTGACCAAATTTCACAATATTACCTTCTAGTTTCACAAAACAAGCTCTAAGATTCACAAAATAAGGTACATGATTCACAAAATAAGAAAAATAGGAAAATAGGCGATTTTGACCATTTATGACCAAGTTTCACAATATAAGGCCTAGGATTCACGAAACAAGGTCTATGATTCACAAAATAATAAAAAAAGCAAAATAGGTGATTTCGACCATTTTATGACCAAATTTCACAATATTAGCTTCTAGTTTCACAAAACAAGCACTAAGATTCACAAAATAAGGTATATGATTCACAAAATAAGAAAACGAGGGAAATAGGCGATTTTGACCATTTATGACCAAGTTTCACAATATAAGGCCTAGGATTCACGAAACAAGGTCTATGATTCACAAAATAAGAAAAAGAGCAAAATAGGTGATTTCGACCATTTTATGACCAAATTTCACAATATTATCTTCTAGTTTCACAAAACAAGCTCTAAGATTCACAAACTAAGGTATATGATTCACAAAATAAGAAAAAGAGCTTGTTTTATCAGGCTAAGAATAAATAACATACGGAGTAGAATAAATAACTTACGGAATAGTATCTAGATCGAGTATGTGAGTAACAAAAATAATACCCGGGTCATTTATCAGGCTTGCTTCGGAACCCAACAGGAAAAACGCTTGCTATATGATCATTTGTCCCAGTAGCAATATCCATTCCCTGGTGTGTGCCCCAGTAAGTAATCAGATTTATATTTCGATCAGTATACACAAAATCCACACGATATAAACAAAAGTCCATGTAGGCTGTTTCTTTTTCAGTATGAAAATATTTTCGTAAATATTCTTCCTGTAAAATGTTTTATTGAATGGACCCAAATTCTCATTATTGTTAGCTCTGGATCATGGCATAAGAGAAAATGCTTCGTTAAACTGTCTGTATATCTTTTTATTGTAAAGCAGCAGTCACTTGATGCAATTCTCAACACAAGTTTGTTACGCTGTTAACGCGAGGTCCCCTTTTCCCGCCATTTACATGAAACCTTCGAGCACTACGGAAATTTGTTACTGTATTCTTCTGATAGGCATTCTGTAATCCAAACACACACAACTTTCTTAAAAAAAGATTCATAAGATTATGCACCTGGTTGGTTGGGGACTGTCCAACAGTTCTCAGGGGTCTAGCATTAAGATCTATCATTGTGGTATCCATTTGGGTATCAGTGCCATTATTACCATCTAGAGTTGGAACTACAGATACTAAGTTGTTTTGGTCTTTCTCCCTCGTCAATGGGCCAGATGATTGATTTGGTTCCCTCCTACCTTCGGTTCGATCTGCAATTGATTTTATGCACTCCTATTGTAGTCGATAATGCTCAAAAAATGAGTAAAACCTGCATCAAACGCCATTAATAAGTAAATTAAAGAAGATGAATAGGTAGAAATTGATCTTGAAATTAAAGAAGTAAATAGGTAGAAGATGAATCACAAAAAGCTCGGTAGAACAATTGAATGAAATTAGTGATTAATTGAAATGAATACTATTAATCGAAAGTACCTAAGGTGAGGACGATAACAGAAATCGGAAGCTAGATGAAACGCAGTAGTAATTGCGGTTGGAAGCTCGATGAAAGCTCGGTATTAATGGCGGAAAAAAGAGTGAGCTAAAATCCAGATTGAAGAGAGAGAGAGGAACACGCAAAAAAAATGAACGAGTATATAGAGGGACACGTGTCATAATCTGGTGACTCTATAATTCTTAGATCTGATGGTTTAAAATGAGTCCAGCCGCCTCACCCTAAGAAGGGTGCCTCACATGATTCAATTTCTATATATATATATGTGTGTGTATATATATGTATATATATATATATATATATATATATATATATATATATATATATATATATATGTATATATATATATATATATATATATATATATATATATATATATATATATATATATATATATACATATATACATATATACATATATATATATAGACACACACACAAACACACACAACCAACGCCACCAACAACTTTTGCAACTGCCAGCAGAGGACCATCGAGAAACCACCGGAGCTTCGGTTGCCAATTCCCAACATTGGTCACATTATTGACTTCGGCCTTCCAATTTTATCCCTTTTTCCCTAGTGCATCCTTGCTCTGGTCACCATGATCGTCATCGACGACGCTCCTTTTCACCGTCCAACCGCTAACCTTTATTCGTCGTCCAACCGCTAAGCTTTTCAGCGCGATAAAACAATTTGTGTTACTTCATTTTGTGTAGATCTAGTAGTTAGATCGAATTTTGAAATAACAAGTGAACCACAATTTGAATTGATTCGACTTAGGTTTCGGTGTGGTGCTTAACTTGGTTGTCGTCGAATTGCTGCTAGTGTCATACCTGGTGGTTCTAGGGTCTGACGTGATGTAGTGTAAACTATGGGGACAGACACAATTTGAACAAACCCTGAAACAGATAAATGAGGAATTCTTAGGGAATGCAATAAACTTGGGGATTTTTGTAAAAATAGTAAATTGACTTGAAAAATTATGAAAATTGGTGACAATTTAGTTAAGATGGTAAACTTAAACTGTGCCAAAATTTAGAATTTTACAAACAATCTAAGTATTTTTAATAATTAGAAAACCATACTGACACAGGTTGATTCTCAGTCAGTTTCCTCAGTTGGGAAGAATGACTCTTTTGTAACTAGAAACGAGGATATAATTATCAAATTCACCCTCAAGCAAGCACATAGATTAAACATAATAATTTAGGGAGCCTGGAATGAATTTACTCAAGCAAGCACAGAGCAAACTCAAACAGGCAGACAATGCACCTAAAACAGCTCAAGCAAGCACAGACTTGTTCTAAGTAACACCACAGATCCTTAATCATCTTCTAAGCAAGAACAAGAAGATATTAAGTCTGACTTACAACTAAGACTCAGCAAAGTTAATAATATGTGCAATTTCTGAGAGAAATCTCAAGGTTTTTCATTAATCAAGTCTGCGTAAAACAGACTAAGGAGATGGTCCTTATATAGTCCTTCTTGTGAACTCTCAGTACAAATAAAACCCTAGATATCTCCATCTAAGGGCCATGATTAATCTTAGGAAGCAAACAAGAGTAGTGGAAATTGTTGGAGTATGTATCCTCGACAATAATGCGATCACATGTTTAAATCTCATATTAAGAATACTGAGTGAAAGTAATATTTTATTGTCAACTGATCAACATTAATCGGTAATGATTGGCTGACTAGAATTTGACATTACTGCCGTATGACGGTGGTGATTAGTTGATCCCTTAAGGTCATACCTCTAGGGTAACACTCTTAATTGATTAATTAATTAATTGTATGTTGATACAAGTTAATTAATTCCTTAAAATTGAACAAATGATTTTGTGAGTGAGAATACGTATCTTATTGTAATTTGATTAAATAAGATTCGTACTAAGTAATTAAATTGTTTCATTACTTAGGTTTTATTATTATTTATGAAACAATTTAAATAAGAATGAATGGTTTATTATAAATACAAGTAGTCGTGATTTATATTTCGATAACCCATTTCAAGTACTTGTAATCATGAATTATCAGTTAATTTTTGTGTGTGATTTATTTTGTTTATATAATGATTTTTAATAAGTTAAAAATGCATTATTAAGTAACATGTCTAGTAACATGTCCAATATATCACACTACTCAAATTGACAATTGACAAAGTTAAAATGGAGGTCACCTAATATAAGGTAAAACCGGTACAAAGGTTGTGATAGTGGGTGTTGTTTTGTCAATTATTTTATTAGCATGCTTAAGGACATAATGATGTGCCTTTTGCATAAAAAAAGAACAACACCCTACCCTATACCTAGATAAGAGAAAAAGGGTGTCTTAAAAAGAGAAGTGTGCTTCCCTATACACCCTAAGGAACCGGCACCCCCTTCCTCTCTCATCACATTGAGAATTGTTCTCTACAATTATTCATTCTTACAAATAATTATATTGATAATTTTTCCATCTAGATCTTGTGAAGAACTAATAAAAAAGAAAATCTCATAAATCACTAATATTATTCTATCATTACTAGAAGTAGTAAACTATAATATTAGTTGTTAATTTTAGGGCACTTATACTAATTTCTAGTAACAAAATTAGTAAAAGTATTAAGTGGGTTATCTTGGTACAAATCCTTGAGGAGTAGATTCTATTATAGAATCTAAGACCATCCTTGGAGCACTAGGATTTTCTTAAGAAGACTAATTTGGAAGGTGTCCAATTAGTATAACCATTCGGCCCTCCTTGTAAGATTGATCGATTTCTTCTTACTTTATGTTTTTGTTATGCATGCATAAGATCTTATTAGTTTATGACTAAACTAAACATATATAGTTATTAGTTATGTCTAATAAGAGGTTAATGAATCCTACAATTGGTATCAGAGCAATGGTTGTTGCATGCATAATCGGTCATTGTTTTTCTGAGTTAATATGTTAACATATAAAACTAGAAATTTGTTATTTATGAGGATAAATACCACGAAATTTTTTGCATGAATAACATTATGGTCCTAAATTGATTTTAGGTCATTTTGATGATTTATGGTATTTTATTGCTCTTTAATATGATTTTTTGTATTTTTATTACATTTTATTGAATAAAATGACACTTAAAATACTAAAATTAGTTAGACTATGATTCTGACCTTGAAATTTTTACACGACCTGACATGCATATTTTACACATTGTATGTAAAATGTCGTATAAAGTGGTTTTATATTGCATGATTTATGATTTTTACATGATAAAAATTGATTAAATAGAGGCATTTTGTTAAAAATGGTTAGACTTCGTTTCTGTCCATGCAATTTTAGTATGTTGTCACATGCAATATTTACACACTGTATGTAAATTTTGAGATAAAATGGTGTTATTTTGCATGATTTATGATTTTTAGATGTAAAAATCACATAAATAGTGAGTATTTTAGCAAAAATAGCAAAGATGAATTTTATGGCATGAAATTTTTTTCCAATGTTTTATATGTGATATGAACATCAGATCTAAAGTTGTATTTCAAATTTCATTTGATTTGGCTGTTTATTGATTTTATATTGTAAAATTGATAAATAGGAACTTTAAATAGTCATAATTGTAAATTCGTTTTTTGAGGCTTGAAAATTTGTCATTTCCAGGTTCTAGAAATTTATATAAAATATTCAAAATTTTAATTTTGATTTTTACATAATTTTATGTTTGATTTGGAATTAAAGGATTAAAGTTACGTATTATGCGATTTATTTGTGAAATAAGTTGAATATATATTCTATGGGCAAATTTTTATTAAAATTTTGGTTGGGAATTTTCCAGATTATACAAAATTATGATTTTGAAATTTTCAAATTTTTATGACTTTTTGGGAATTATTTCTTTTTATTATGAATAAAAGTGTTTAAAGAGCAATAATAAAATATCAAGTTGAATTATTGTCAAATATTTAGTGAAGACTAAATTTTTGAGTCCTAAGAAGTTTGGGGTAATTAACTTGGACATAGATTTGATTTATGTAATATTGTGTGATTTTAATAAGTTAATAGTCACAATTATCCATAAAATCGGACCGAATATACGATATTAGCTTAAATAGGGCGATTTGGCGCATCA
The DNA here is from genome assembly GCF_048544455.1 of Silene latifolia. Classification (NCBI taxonomy): domain Eukaryota; kingdom Viridiplantae; phylum Streptophyta; class Magnoliopsida; order Caryophyllales; family Caryophyllaceae; genus Silene; species Silene latifolia. The sequence continues at coordinate 67,400,622 of NC_133527.1, read as the reverse complement.
CATGACATGTTTCATACATATATTAATGCTGCATTTTTATTATGATTGTCATATTTTACTTTTATATAATTTTGAATTATGTAATTTGTACTTAGTACGGCCTTAGTTTTTAATTGGTATTTCCCGAAATGAATGGGGATATCGATTCGGTTGTAATTTATGTGATCTCGTATCACTTTCATTTTATTTTGTTTTTCTTTTTATAATGTATAACATAGAAAATCTATGTAATTCATTTATCCCGGAGATCCTTGAAGACGACGCCATTCGGAAAGGTGTTTCGACCAAGATGGTGTTGCCTTGAAGTGCGTGCCATATGAAGTTCAAGGGACCAAAGGAGTTGATTTTCGAATTTGTAAATAGTTTATTAGATTTACTATTTTAGGAAGGCCATACTAGGGTTTTATCTTTTTTCTTTGCATTTGTTTTATATGTTTGCATGCATAGCCAAATCGCCATAACTACATATGCATATCATATTTTATCGACTTATCGACCGTGTCAATTATAATTATCGCTAGTTCACCGCTTTAGTTCACTTAAAACGAGATAGATAATAAATTGACAACACCTCTCACTAAATAATAATTGTGAATTAGCCTTAACAAATAGTAGAACCATGAATCCCAATTTCATAAGGAAGTAGGCTCGGCTCACCGGGGTGCTAAACTTGTTACGTTAGGTAAGTGGGTGCTAAATTATTACTACATCGAAATTTGGATTGAGCTCAACGGAAGTATTCGCGACCGTAGCCGCATGGGTTCTGGGCTTGAGATAAATATTAAAGTAATTTTATCGACCGAGAGTTCTAGAAGTAGAATCGATTAAAGAGTTAATCCACCGAGTTATATTGATTAGGGATGAATCGGCTCACCGTGCCCGAATTGATATGAATTTGGATCTCGGGATCATTTATAATAGTTGGGTAGAGGTCACTGAAAGATCATAGATCCTAATTAGACTCTCTAATTAAAATTAAAATTATCTCATAATTTGTTTTAGTTGATCTATGTAACATGCATGCAATATAAAAGCATATTAATATAAAAGATGAGGAAAATAATTTTCCTTACATTGAAAAATGGTAGTAATTGGGCACAACCAAGATCACCATCTTGGTTGTTCTTGAGCTATTTATCAATGGCAAGATCCTCCATAAACCCAAGCTTCCAAAGAGAAAGCCTCCTCTCAAATTCCACCCAAGAACAAAACCTAAATTCCTATCAAATATTAACTAGATATTATGCTAGAAATACCCTTGATTATATGTAAAATATTACTAACATTCTTAGTAATAATTTTTGTTTACTAACAACTTAGTAAAAAGATGCTTATTATTTTAGAGAGAAAGACCAACAACTTTTTCACATGCAAAAGATGCACAAGTAAAGTTGTGTGTAAAAATGAACAAAATTTTTGGTCTATATGGTGGGGGAAAACCGGTTGACAAGGGTGGAGTGTAGGAGTAGATTTTGTCTTATTTTTATCCAATCCTTTATAACATGCATAAGAACAAAATATAACTTATGGAAGAATATAAAGGAAAGTGAAATGATTATGTTTATAATCATCCACTACACTCTATTTTACACGGCCCAATGCCTCATTTACGGGTCCATATTGGTTCTTATATTTGTCGCACAAATACGTGTAAATTTTACTTTAAACATCGATTTATGTTTAAATGCTTCCCAATAAATTTTGTCCAAATCACTCCGTAAATATACGTGTACCGCTACACATATTATTTACGTACCAATACTAATCACATTAGTCAATTAGTACTAATTTAGTAATTAACTACTTAATCATTAATTCCCATCTCAAATAATTTATTATTGAATTATCACATAATTAAATAATAATTTTCGCGCCTCGAGTTCACAACTCAATATCTCTTCAAATTAATTAATCAACTAACTCTTAGTCAATATATCAAGGGACTAATTAAACTGTATCTCATACAATTAATTAGTTTTCATGTTGGGGCTCGTTCCTTTAGGTGTGACTGAAAGGGATCAGTTGAGTACCGCCGTCTCACGACGGTAACGTCAGACCCTAGTTGGCCAACCGTTACCGATATATGTTGATCAGCTGACTAGTATTGCCAATGAATATCCCATGCATATTACTTAATGAGATTTAATAATATTATTATGCACTATTGTGGAGGATAAATACTCCAACAATCTCCCACTTGTCCGAGACAAGTTGTGCGGTGATTATAACACACAATTGTGGATAAGTCCTTATCCCAACAATATCCTGCTTGTACCCTACAAGGGTGTGTTACCGATTCTCTTGTCCGTTTTAACAACAATCTCCCACTCAATGCAAGGTGTCTTTCAGGTCGCACTTGCACATGAACATATCGTGAGTGGTTTTCTCGATCGGGAGTGTGACTACCTGACCGAAAAAATCTCCCACGGATTAATTCCGAGCGTGGCCACGCATTTGTAGTCATAACTCCTCGAGTGGCCTTGAGATGTTTAAACCCAACGTGGGTGGACAATTCCTGTCTGCCCTATCTATCCTTTTGCACAATACAGATCACCATAACCCAGTAGATGTCCTTTGGCCTCCTTTCACGGCACGACCTAGAACAAAAACCAAAGTCACTCGGAAACTGCACTTGCTCAGATAATAGTCTCCAGTTTAAAGAATCGAACCATAGGAATATCATAGAAGTCCCTGCCATGACCAAGCGTTTGTAATAGATCTAAGGGACTCTATAAATGTCACTGCCCGGCAAAGTGTTCCACAGTCTGCCTATGTAAACGACTAGTCATCCTCATGACCTTATGGTGTTGAACCTACCATCAATCGTCTTACAATCTAGTCACTCCGAGACGTCACCTCATTAAGTGACTAGGGTCTAATACAATGTTCATCCTATTCACTTGAATTGGGGTTCAACATTGTCTCCACAACCAATTCGGATAAACAAGGTATTCTTGTTTTCAGTCAAACTGAATAATTGAGTTCTTAAAGAGACTCAAACAATAAATGCGATCATGACTTACGTAAATATTAATACTCTATCCAATATTTACATAACGATATTTAGCTGAAGGAAATGTAGATTCATATACATATTAACATACTCATATATGTCTAAACTAATTTGTCATAAAATTAAAACGGATCTTATGCATGCAAACAATAAAATAAATAGAGGAGAAATCATGTCCTTACATTGTAGATTTCGGCTATTAGGGCACAAGAGAGATCACCTATCTCTCTTGTTCTTGAGCTTTTCCAATGGAAGAATAAAGATCTAAGTGTAAGATCTCTCCCTATGCTTTATACCCAAGGCTCCTCTTAATATAATTAATATTACAAATACTAGTTATAATATTAATCAAGGTAGAAAAATGGAACCAAAATATTTATAAACTCTTATATATTTCGGTTTTTAGAGAGATAAAGAGGAGGATTTTTATTCTCTCTAAAACTATATTTTGGATGAGTGAATAATTGAAAATGAACACTCTACACTTAGAAGTGAAGTGTTAAGCAAAAATCTAAGGCAAAAACCCTTGCCTTTCCCTTGGTAAAACCGGGTAGGAGGGAGTAATTAGGGGAGCCAATGCATGAAATTGTTGCTCTTAACAATGTTCATAGGCTTGCATGGCTAGACTACTTTTTAATCATTATGTTTTCTTATTAAAATATAAACACAATATTAAGTCTATTCCTCCTCTTATTTTCGGCACTTTACATAATATGGTGTCCATATTATTTTTGTCAATTGTCTATATGTTACATGTCACATGTCACATATATTTGTTATGTAATTTTTAACTTATTAAAAATCAACGTATTAATAAAAATACGTCACATACAAAATCGACTTAGTAATATCATAATTACTTGTACCAAAATATTTTACCAATTATAAATTACAACTGATTGCATTTATAACAATTCATTCAATTTTAATTGTTACATTAAACAATTATTTCATCCGAGTAATGATACAATTCAATTACTCAGACCGTACCTTATTTAATCACATTTCAATATGATACGTAAATTTTACTTCCAAAATCGTCCGTCAATTTTCAAGTAATTTAATTAACTCGTAACATTATACGATTAATTGAATAATCAATTAAGAGTGATGCCCTATAGGTATGACCTAGGGGTCAATCGATCACCACCGTCACACGACAAGTAATGTCAAACTCTAGTCACCAATCATTACCGATATATGTTGACCGGTTGTGATAACAATATTACTTCCCAATTGTATTCATTTTAATTAGACTTAAACATGTGATCATCATGATCAACAGTCGTGATCGCATTATTGTCGGAGGACACATATTCCAACAATCTCCCACTTGTCCTCGACAAGTGTGCGTCACCAATTCTCTTGTCCTATTACTATCTCCCACTCAATGCAAGGTGTCTTTCAGGTCGTACTTGCAAGTGATCATATCAAGAGTGGTTTCCTCGATCTGGAGAATAACTGATTGACCGGATTTATCCACTCTGGATGCCATCCGAGCGTGGCCACGCATTTCCAGTTCATTACTCCTCGAGTGGCCCTGAGATATTGTTATAACCCTGACTAGGGGTGGACAATTCCTATCGCACTCATTCCCTTCGACTAGCCACAGACCATCATATAACCCAAAATATGCCCATTTGACCCCATTTACGAAGGTCGTAGTAACACAAATCAAAGTTAATCAAATCGTGCCATCTTAGGCGAATAGTCTTTAGTCAAAAGAATCGACTCATTCGAATACTATAGTAGCTCTCGCCACGACCAGGCTATATAAATTTGCCAGAACTCTATAAGCGGTCATAAGGCCCGACAGAAAGTTCCTAACAATCTGTTTATGTGATCGACTAGTCATCTCACATGACTCTATGGCACTTGAACTTGCCATCAATCGCATCACACTCTAGTCACTTCGAGACGAAACCTCATATAAGTAACTATGGGCAAAAACAATGTTAATCCATGTTCACTTTAACGGGGTTCAATTGTCTCTACAACCCGTTTGGATATAACAATGTTCAAAGTGAGTTAATAATAACTCAAACGACAAATGTCGACATCACACTCGGGTAGTCAAAATCATATTACAACCTTGTGATGTTTATCATAAGTGTAAACACTTATTGACTGCAATAGAAGTTTAACATCTCATGTGTCCATGTGTTCAAACTTCTTACACTTGCAATTTCCTTCACATTCATGTTCTCATACCATGAATTTTACCAAGCACACATCAAGGTTCTCGACCTTGGTTTTGGTTCTTTAACTTGAAAGAACTTTCTTATCGATCATTTCATAACGAACGAATTTGCGATGAACAATGCAACTTGTACCGATCAAGTATTCCATCCACACACAATGCACTAGGTATATGTTTTGTAGAATCTTGTAATAGTTGACAAGATTATTAGCTTAGTACTTCTCACAAGTCCTAGCTTAACTAGGAAAGATTGTTTTTGAATAACCTCTTATTCAACCAAGCATCTTTCCAAAACTTCTCATTTCTCTTTTCAAGTTTGAAAGATTTGGGATTCTCATAAATCCTTATATGTGCTCGGATCTTCTACAAAATGTGCAACCTCTTATCACATAATGGAATATTTCAAAGCATCGAAATCGTCATCGGATTCTACTTGAGAATTCATGACGTTTCTGTTATGGCTCACAAATCAATCATCATGCTCTTATGCATATGATTCATAATTGGACATGTATGTGATTATTCTAATGGCGGAAACATTAGTTACTAATAATCATGAGATCAACCGTTCTCAGGTTCAATGAACTACCATGACTGCTAATGGTAATTCCATTTTCATTCATATGAATAACCTATGTATATGTTGATACGATGTGTATCTCTTTAATACTAATCCAACATCCCATGATGTAATTGGATTCATCATTGTCCATTTTCATCCAGAATTGAAAACTCAAAAGCTTCTTTATGAAAGAAGGTATTAGCTCGTCATTCTTTAATGAGTAATGAGTTTTATACATTCAAGGATGATAGCTCCCACTAAATTCCATGTCTTCACATGAGAATTTCCTAACTCCCACTCAATTCCACATATTTCGAAATTGACTTCTCAATCGAAATTTGTCAAGAATATAAATATAAATTGCTTTGCCAAGTTACTAGGATAAAACCATATATGTTCCCATCATATCCTTTCAAAATGCCCATTTTGAAGTGATCTCATCTCAACCTTACGGAAAGAAATTTCAATTCTCTAACACACTCATGTCATAATGATGTGTAGCAATGTCATTATTCAAATATAAACAATATCTAGAATACGTCCTTCGGAATACTCTTTCGGAAGGAGGATTAACCATGTAATACCCCGTATTTTATATAATATAATTAATTAAACGGATATTATTTTATATTAATTATTATACATTTTATATTACAAATATGTCGGGAAAATAATTGAGTCGATAATTACATTAATCTATCGTAAGTTAATTAAGACGGGTTTATAAGAAATACGAATTGTGAGCTGACCCATTTAAGTTGGGCCAATATCTGTCCAGCCCATTAAACCCTAAAGCCCAACTAAACCCTAAACATTAACCCTAACCCTAACCATAAACCTAAACCTAATAGTACCTCTCTCACAACCGCCTCCCTCTACTCAGCCGCCTCCCTCCTTTCCTCATCTCAAACTTCACCCTCACGCAAAACGAGAGAGAGAGAGAGCATAGGTGGTTGACGGTGCAGCAAGGACGAACAAGGGAGGTTGTCGACGGCCGTAGGTGGCCCTGGTGGCGGCAGTGGCGGCATAAAAAGGTATGAGTTAACCCCCTTTCCCCTGTTTTCGATTCTCTAGCTGTTTTGGTTGGTGGTCGTGTGTCTGCTAGGAGTGTTAATGGTGGTTGTTGACGGGGTAAGGGAAATGGGTATTATGTGACGAGTATATTGGTGGTGGTTAGAGTGGTCTTAGGTGGTGGTGGTGGCAGATAAAGGCGGCACCAACGAGGGGAGGGTAGTAAGCGGGTTTTAGATGTTTCGAGGTGGGTTTTAGATGGTTAGCTTTGGGGTGGTGCCACCGTCGACTAGGGGGAGGTCGACAAGGTGGTGCTAGGTGGTCGGTGTTCGTGGGCTGACGGCGAACAGAGGCGTGGTGGTTTGGCAGGGGTTTAATGTGATTGCGGTGGTGGGAGTCGTGGAAACAGTACATTTTGGGAGGCACGGTGATGAACCACGATTGTTGCCACTACAGTTCGACTCGCCGTGGCGATCGACCAGTGGTGGTGGTCGTTGGTGGTGGGGTTGAAGTGGGTGTTGGGGCTGGTGGTTGACACGGCCTTGTGGTGGCCGGTGGTGGTGCGTGGGTGAGAGTGAAGGGGTACGGGCTGTTTTGGTTGTTGAAACGGGTTTTTATTAATTTGAATCGTTATGATTCGTAATGGGTCGCATTCATAATTTATTTAATTAATTCCCGAGTGTATTAAAATAATTAAAGACGGGTTTGAGTCGGGATTGTTGAATTGTTCAATGTTTGAGTCGGATTCTTTTAATCATATAATTCATTTAATTATCATATTAGTTATCCAATTTAATTCCCGGGTCGGTTAAATAATTCAAGTCGGGTTTTTGAGTCGGGTTTGTTAAAAGAGAAAAGTTACTATATCGGGAAGGTTTCCATTTTAAGAAATTATACTTTAATAACTTCCTATTTTGGGAAGTGGGTCAAATATTAATCGGGTTATTTTAGTTAACAATTGGGCACAAGTTGGTGTCGGGATTATATTTCGGGAAAGCTTCTATTTTGGGAAATTACTATATTTAGTAGTTAGTAATTATAAATATTATAATTGTTTTAGGTGACGGATTCGTGAAGGATCGATAATCAGATTCATTGCTTTATTTCTGGACTGCTTAACTGCTTAATTGGATTTGCTGGCACTTGAGGTAGGGAAATACACTTGTCCTATTATCATCATTGATCGAATTGTGTGGACTTGATTTCTGGATGTTGACTTATGTTATGATTTATATATACGGGAAAGTGATTATTGAATTGATCGTATTGAGTATGATATCACAACATTGATAGGTGGCATGATTTCATTCATTGATATACATATTGTGTTGCATAATTCTTGTTGAGCATTTTATGCATTGGAGTTGGAGGATGGTGTGGTGGTGACGAGGTTGTGACACGACGTGATGTTGTGATAAGGCCCGGGCGGGTTTCGCAGACTTGTCTGGTGTCCTCACCGCGAGTGGCGGATCGACTTCGGTCGATATATATAGTCTCGGGGATCGGTATGGTGGGCGTTCCGGGATGTGTGTGATGAGTTGAGATGGAGATGGAGATGGAGGTGAAGGAGGAGCATGCATATCATATTTTATTGTTTCATTGTTTTCCCTACTCAACCTCGTGGTTGACCCTGTGTATTCGTGAACACCTGTGATGAACCATAATGGGGAGCAGATTTGACAGGTACTAAGGATTAGCTGACTTGGGAGCTATGGGATGCGTGAGGACTTGGCCAATCTACCTAGAAGTCTAGACCACATAGAAGATTTTATCACTTAATTTATTTTTCCGTTGCGAGTTGTATTTATCTTATATTAAGTCTAGTTGGATAATTTGTAATAAACATGTAATCGTTAAGTTTTAATTTAAAGCACTTTGGTATTGTTGTACTTTGTTATTCACTGCCTCGGGAAACCGAGATGGTAACAGTCCGGTTTATTAGGGAATGTCTTGCTAAAGGCTCCTTAATAAACCGGGGTGTTACAAAGTGGTATCAGAGCGAACAATCCTCAGGCCTAAACCAATGAGCCCAATGAATATAGGATGTGTCTAATTAAAATGAACCCCGGGATAGAACTGTTAGGAGCACACTAAGGTAAGGTATGAGTTAGGGGCCCCCTCACACCGAACCAGCGGCCCTCTCAGTTTGACCCGGAAACCCTGAGTGTATATGAGTGAAGGGTAGCAAAGTGGCTTGAGGTAGAGCATGAAATTCCTGCATCGTTGTCTAAGTGTTAACTGATTGATACATTGATTATTGCAGTATAACGCTACGGTAAGTAATTTGTATGAATGATGTGTTGATGGCACTACTATATCTAGTAATATGCGGTTATGTGATCCCAAAGCCATGCTAGTATAGTCTTGTGATAGTAATTAGAAACACTATTGAATTGCACGTTTATAGTCATAGCAATCGTGATTAGATATACGGAATAGATCGAGATGCGAAGGGATTCTACGGGATAGATGATTACGTAAGTACAGTGTGAGATTTAAGTTAGGATGGATTAGTATCGATAGTATAGTTATAAGAATTGGAACATAGAAAATGAATAACTTAGTGATAAAACTCGTTCTGGTTGGTGTTACCCTTTAATTGACCTTACTACCATTTCTTTTCTATTTATTGCCTATCAATGAAAATTTTATGGGAAGTAACCTCGTGAGTTAGTGATCATTTGACGTTGGTTTCACGCTTATATGACATACGGATTATGAGTAATAAATATTTTGGTGAACGGTGGTTAGGAAGTTCTGTGCAGTGATGTTTTGACCAACGATTTTGTAAAAAAATCCTCATTTAAATGGTATAATTAATTTTCACATAATTCCAACTCCATCGATCATAAAATTCACATATGTTTCAAATTAATAAGCCACAAAAAAAAAAAAAAAAAAAAAAAAAAAAAAATCTTGATGTTTCAATATTAAATGATAAATTTTACAAACTTACCCAAGTTTTGGACCATTAATTGTCACATGTTTGTTTAGACCAACTAAGTTGTAAAATTATTTAAAAATGGAATTCTTGTGCTTTAAACCTAACACTTTTTCCCTGTGTTTTGAACCCACCGTGTTTTATAAAAGTAATATGAATCAAGTTTTTATCGAGCAATTATTTATTCGTGATCTTTGAGAGTTACAACGTGAATCATGACTTGTAAAATGTGTATTCTAGGTTAAGTTTTCATACATTTGTTTGGTTAATTCACGAGCTTTAATAATGTGAATTTATAATGTTTTATATGACGACAGTAGCACGCATGTTCAGTAATTATGTATCTTAACAAGTGACAAAAACTTAAAACTTAGTTGATAACCTGGTTGGCATGTTAGTATGAGTAAAAAAAATTGGATAGCTTAATTTGATTTTAATCGAGGGTGAAACATTTTATATGAGTCTAGTTGTTTGCATTTTATATACGTTTGGCATGTTGGAATATCTTTGGTGAGTTCATCATATTTGCATAACGGTCAGATATATATATATATATATAAATATAAAACCATAATGTCATACTCGTGTAAGTTGATAACGTTAAAAGTTAATTTGATTTTCTAATATACTCGCATGGATATTTATAATAATTTTGTTTAAAAGTTTACACATGGATGGTAGTAATGATTGTGTCTAAATGTTCACACGTGTAGGATGCCATCTGAGTTCTAATGCCTTTTTGTGAGTCGGCGTGTCTATAGTATATTTATTACTTTCATTGCATTAAATTATTTCAATTGAACCTAAAACCTATAACATGATAATAAACGGTGTTGTTATTTCTTATTGGATATGTTCATCACTATATCGTCATAAAATACAAAAGGGATTCTTGCAATTGTAGGAGCATGATATAAAGGAAATTGTTGATATAATACGACACTTGACATAGCTATATTCTCGAGACGTTACTATCAGATTATATTTTAATAAAGATTGTTACGATAACTATGTTGGCAATTATGATGAAATAATCCTTTGATAATTCACATGATATGTGTTGGTTTAAATGATAGTCGTTATAGTTATGTTTAATTGAGCCATGAATAAGATGAACATGTAAATTACGATATATGAGTCGACACCTAAGCTTGTTTTGTTTAAAGTAATTGAATTAAGTTTATCTGATTTTGGGTTTCGTAGTAAGCTGAAAGTGGATTCCATGACGACCCTGTCATAAGATTATGTTAAGAAAATTATTCACCGTTCAGTATGAAAGTAAAAGTTTTGAAAATGAAATTAAATTTTGTCGTATGAGTATAAATTCGGAATGAGGTTTCCAACCGGTGTCAGTTGTATGGTCCATGATAATTGCTAAGTCCGGAGTAATGAAATTAGAACGGAGTCACAAATGGTGGGTCAAGTTAGTCATGTTGTTCGTTCATGTAGCGAATTGGTGGGTTGTGGTTGGTTACGAATGTCGAAACGGGAAATGTAATGTGGTGATTTAAGTGAATTATGTGTTAACATGGTAAGTTGATATTAGCATAACATATAATGAATATTTGTAAAAATTTGTGTAGTTAAATACATCTAATCTTTCTGTCATTGTGTTGGAGTGCAGTCTAAATATAATTAACACCAAGAACGAAATTTTGTGTATAATAGTCTGGTACGATAACTTTCCAATATCGTTGTTTACTCGACCAATAAGTTTATAAAATTTGCCAATCAATGTGCGTTCGTCATTCATGAATAAATACCAAACCCAATTGTTATGAGGACTAAAAATATTTCTAGGCTGATAAATACTGCGAACTGGTTGTCTTCATTTTATTGGTAATTCTGTGTCTTGACCTAAATCTGTACAATTAAGTAAAGGAAACTCAGACTGGACCTATTAGGTTATCAATTTTCATAAGACGATTTATCAACGTTTTGATCCTAATTCTTTCTTAGGAGGATTGATCCCCTATATTTCTAAAGTATGAGATTACAATGAGTGGTGAAATGAATAATTACTAATGATTTCTACGAGTAACGGTAACTTCCTTGAGAGAGCTTGCATATCGTTTGTCTTTGGTAAGGATTAGTTAACTTGAGCGTGAGTTGAGAATCTCTTATCCTCTTTCAGTTGTTAGCAGTAGTTGAGAACCTTGGTTATAATAATGAAGGTTACGAGGACGTAACCATGTTTTTAGTTGGGTAGGATTGTAAAATCTTGATGCTTAATTTGCACTTGTTTGTAGATTGTAATTTTGATCAAGTAGATGTTTCGTTGTGGGGTACCTATGCAAATGAGTTCTATAGGTGTTGTTTCTACTTCTGTTAGTTGGTTGATGTGTAAAAGGAGAGTATAGTTAAACTTCTGGTATTGAATTATGAGTTGTGGGGCCTTTGTACCGAGTTACGTTTGCGGTCCAGTGCGACCATGGTTATCGAGTTAATTGAGTTTGAGATCGGAATTGAGATGGAAAGATGACAAAGTGTCTCGAGATGATTATATAGTTGTTATATATCCGTGTTCCAGGTAGTTATTAGTTGTAGTTAAATGGGCTAGGTAATGATGAGTTAAACTTCGGGACGAAGTTTGTTTTTAGGAAGGCAGAATGTAACATTTCGTATTTGATATGTGTAATTGATGTGTCAAAAGTGTGTGTTAACCAAGTTAGAAATACGCGACGTCCGTAAGTACGATTTGCAATACCCTTTTGAGGTTTGGGTACGGGAGCGAACTTCGGGACGAAGTTCATTTTAAGGGGGGAAGACTGTAATACCCCGTATTTTATATAATATAATTAATTAAACGGATATTATTTTATATTAATTATTATACATTTTATATTACAAATATGTCGGGAAAATAATTGAGTCGATAATTACATTAATCTATCGTAAGTTAATTAAGACGGGTTTATAAGAAATACGAATTGTGAGCTGACCCATTTAAGTTGGGCCAATATCATCCAGCCCATTAAACCCTAAAGCCCAACTAAACCCTAAACATTAACCCTAACCCTAACCATAAACCTAAACCTAATAGTACCTCTCTCACAACCGCCTCCCTCTACTCGGCCCGCCTCCCTCCTTTCCTCATCTCAAACTTCACCCTCACGCAAAACGAGAGAGAGAGAGAGAGCATAGGTGGTTGACGGTGCAGCAAGGACGAACAAGGGAGGTTGTCGACGGCCGTAGGTGGCCCCGGTGGCGGCGGTGGCGGCATAAAAGGTATGAGTTAACCCCCTTTCCCCTGTTTTCGATTCTCTTTGTTTTGGTTGGTGGTCGTGTGTCCGCTAGGAGTGTTAATGGTGGTTGTTGACGGGGTAAGGGAAATGGGTATTATGTGACGAGTATATTGGTGGTGGTTAGAGTGGTCTTAGGTGGTGGTGGTGGCAGATAAAGGCGGCACCGACAGGGAGGGTAGCGGCGGGTTTTTAGATGTTTCAGGTGGGTTTTAGATGTTTAGCTTTGGGGTGGTGCCACCGTCGACTAGGGGGAGGTCGACAAGGTGGTGCTAGGTGGTCGGTGTTCGTGGGCCGACGGCGAACGCAGGCGTGGTGGTTTGGCGGGGTTAAGTAACGATTGCGGTGGTGGGAGTCGTGGAAACAGGCTGTTTGGGAGGCACGGTGATGAACCACGATCGTTGTTGCCGACCCTGGTTCGACTCGCCGGCGGCGATCGAATCGACCAGGTGGTGGTGGTCGTTGGTGGTGGGGTTGAAGTGGGTGTTGGGGCTGGTGGTTGACACGGCCTTGTGGTGGCCGGTGGTGGTGCGTGGGTGAGAGTGAAGGGGTACGGGCTGTTTTGGTTGTTGAAACGGGTTTTTATTAATTTGAATCGTTATGATTCGTAATGGGTCGCATTCATAATTTATTTAATTAATTCCCGAGTGTATTAAAATAATTAAAGACGGGTTTGAGTCGGGATTGTTGAATTGTTCAATGTTTGAGTCGGATTCTTTTAATCATATAATTCATTTAATTATCATATTAGTTATCCAATTTAATTCCCGGGTCGGTTAAATAATTCAAGTCGGGTTTTTGAGTCGGGTTTGTTAAAAGAGAAAAGTTACTATATCGGGAAGGTTTCCATTTTAAGAAATTATACTTTAATAACTTCCTATTTTGGGAAGTGGGTCAAATATTAATCGGGTTATTTTAGTTAACAATTGGGCACAAGTTGGTGTCGGGATTATATTTCGGGAAAGCTTCTATTTTGGGAAATTACTATATTTAGTAGTTAGTAATTATAAATATTATAATTGTTTTAGGTGACGGATTCGTGAAGGATCGATAATCAGATTCATTGCTTTATTTCTGGACTGCTTAACTGCTTAATTGGATTTGCTGGCACTTGAGGTAGGGAAATACACTTGTCCTATTATCATCATTGATCGAATTGTGTGGACTTGATTTCTGGATGTTGACTTATGTTATGATTTATATATACGGGAAAGTGATTGACTGAATTGATCGTATTGAGTATGATATCACAACATTCAGTAGCTGGCATGATTTCATTCATTGATATACATATTGTGTTGCATAATTACTGTTGAGCATTTCATATGCATTGGAGTTGGAGGATGGTGTGGTGGTGACGAGGTTGTGACACGACGTGATGTTGTGATAAGGCCCAGGCGGGTTCTGCAGGACTTGCCCTGGTGTCCTCAGCTGCGAGCTGGCAGATCGACTTCGGTCGATATATATAGTCTACCGGGGATCGGTATGGCTGGGCGTTCCGGGGATGTGTGTGATGAGTTGAGATGGAGATGGAGATGGAGGTGAAGGAGGAGCATGCATATCATATTTTATTGTTTCATTGTTTTCCCTACTCAACCTCGTGGTTGACCCTGTGTATTCGTGAACACCTGTGATGAACCATAATGGGGAGCGATTTTGGTACTAAGGATTAGCTGACTTGGGAGCTATGGGATGCGTGAGGACTTGGCCAATCTACCTAGAAGTCTAGACCACATAGAAGATTTTATCACTTAATTTATTTTTCCGTTGCGAGTTGTATTTATCTTATATTAAGTCTAGTTGGATAATTTGTAATAAACATGTAATCGTTAAGTTTTAATTTAAAGCACTTTGGTATTGTTGTACTTTGTTATTCACTGCCTCGGGAAACCGAGATGGTAACAGTCCGGTTTATTAGGGAATGTCTTGCTAAAGGCTCCTTAATAAACCGGGGTGTTACAAACCATTTCCTAGCGAGGTTAAGTAATGACATTTGCGTGGTAAAAACGTTGGCTATTTGAAGATATCGGAATATCAATCTTTGCAACTTAATCTTGATCATAACTAGTATGTTACTTTGATTCATTTAGGCTCTTAAGTAAAACTCATAGTTGAAACTAATGGTCAATTGTTTCATAAACTTAGTCAAAAACTTGTTAAGACTATACATTAGTCATTTTTCTTCCAAAACTTTCTTTTGGTCTCCTCGTGTAGTTATCTTGAGAAAATACTCTTATGATTACTACACTTGGTCTCTTTAGTCATATAGAACTAACTTGAGACCACAGATCTCATCTATTCGGCATACTATGTAAATAGATATACCTTTGTTCAAATCATTTTCTTTTGCGTAGATCTACATTTACACAAGTACACATTTTTATCTTGCCTTGTGTGATGTGTCCTCATTTTTCTCCCACTCTATCTTTAGAATAAATACACTATATATTCAAAGATAGCATATGAGACACTATTCAATGATGTTGAAGTATAAGGAGAACTAATAGTAATTGATTTCATATGTGTACTTGGTGATTGACATACCTATAAGAGAGTTCATAGACTCAAAATCGCTTCATAAATGATCATACACAAGCCTTAAGCATGTGGACATATAATGAAACCTGTCATTATAATTGTCTATTAGATCACATTTAAGTGAATGATCTTATGTTTCAAAACGCAAGCATTTTAAAGATGAAATTTAGAACATTAAAAGGATAAATGATAAAACGGGTGACTTGGGTTGCAAACCAAGTCACCATCATCCAAAATACAAACCATTATCCAAAATACCTTTCCATGTCGAACATGGAAACTTAAAGTTCTAAAAATTCAAAACATAACTTAAAATAAGACAATGAAAAACAAAGCTCCACAAAAGCTATCCTTAGCTTCTCCATGGTTTCTCATGCTTGTTTTTCTTTTCCCTTGTCTTTGCTTGGTGGAGGCCCTATTTACAATAAAAAGGGAGATACATTATCACAACTTTGCATCATAATACCATAGTTGAATTTAGAAACATAAAAGAAGGTTAGTCATTTACCTACTGGAGTGATCTTTCCAGCTTTGATATCACCAAGGTATTTGGAACAATTCCTCTTCCAATGTCCCATGCCATTACAATAATGGCATTTGTCAAGAGGACCCTTCTTGACTTTGGATGTGCTAGCTTCACAAGACTTAGCTTTGGTGAATGTGGGAGCTAGCTTCTTGCCCTTTCTCCCATTCTTCTTGAACTTCCCCTTACTCTTTGTGCTTATGTTAAGCACATCCTTGGGAGGGTTCACATTTAACCCCATGTCCCTCTCGGCTTGCACAAGTAACTTGTGCAACTCCTCAAGAGACACATCCTTGTCTTGCATGTTGAAATTCACCCGGAATTGCACATATGCCTTAACCTTAGACAAGGAGTGTAGAATCCTATCTACGATGAGTTCTTTGGGGATTTCAACCTTTTGAATCTTCAAGGTCTCGACAAGCTTCATGAGTTTGAGCACATGAGGGCTAACCTTTTGGCCCACTTTGAAGTCGAGATCAAAGAATGCCGCGGCCGCCTCATATTGGACGATCCGCGGAGTTTGTGAAAACATGGTCACAAGTTTGGAGTAAATCTCATTAGCATTGCCCATTTTAAAGGCTCTCTTTTGGAGTTCCGCCTCCATCCCAAATATTAAGACATTTTTCATTGCGGCGGACTCCTTTTGGTAAGCCTCATAGGCTTCCCTAGTGGCCGCGGTGGACCTAGTGGAGGGTTCGGGTGGAGAGGCCTCGGTAAGGTAACGAAGCTTGTCGTCACCTTCGGCGGCTAATTTGAGTTGGGCATCCCATTCGGAGAAATTTGACCCATTCTTTTCAAGTTTACATCGATCCATAAAGGATCGGAGCCAAGATGAAGTAGCGAGTGGTGTAGCATTAGGAGTTGGTGTTGATGTTGCCATTTGTTATGAAAAAGAAGTGGTCTACAAAACAAAATTTTAAGGAGTAAAACAAATGTCGTTTTAATTATACTCGTAAAAATGTATGATTTAAACAAGTTTTATGCATTTTTCTAGTGACCTCTACCCAACTAGATAAATGATTCCAAGACCCAAATTCATATCGACTTAGGCACGGTATGGCCGATGAAACCTTTATCAATATAACTCGGTGGATTAACATTTTAATCGATTCTACTTTTAGAACTCTTGGTCGATAAAATTACTCTAATAATTATCTATAGCCCGGAACACATGCAACTACGGTCGCGAATACTTCCGTTGAGCTCAATCCAAATTTCGAATAAATGTGTCCATTATCCAAATCCACATCAACTTGGGCACGGTATGGCCGATGAAACCCTCATTAACATGAACTCGGTGGATTAACACTCATCACCCACTTCCCCTACGTAACAAGGTTTGTACCCCGGTAGGGCCGAGTGCACTCCCTCGCGAAATAGGTTTTTCATGGTTTCTACTATTTGGTAAGGCTATGTCTCAATTAATTGTTTTAGCGAGAGGTCATGTCAATTTATTATCTATCACGTTTTAAGTGAACCAAAGCGGTGAACTACGATAATTCTAATTGACATGGTCGATAAACTCGATAAAAAGACGATGCATGTTTAGTTATGGCGATTTAGCGATGCATGTGACATAAAATAAAATGCAAGCATAAAGATAAATAAATCCTAGTATGGCCTTTCCTAAAATAGAAAAACTATTAATCTATTACATATTCGGAAACCAACTCCATTGGTCCCTTGAACTTCGGTTGTGGCACGCATCTCGAGGTAACACCGTCCTTTTGTATCGCCATTCTTGAAGTAATCCGCCTTTTGGAACTCCGGAATGAATAAAATTACATAATAAATTACATAATTTCCTATTATACATTTGTAACTAAAATAAAATAAATCTATTAAATTACAAAACGGTGATACGAGATCACAATAAAATTACAACCGAATCGATATTCCCATACATTTCGGGAAATACCAATTAAAAATCTAAGGCCATACTAAGTAAAATTACATAATTCAAAATTACATAAATTAAAATTATGACAATCATAAAGAAAAATGCAGCATTATAATATGTATGAACATGCTCAAATTATGCTAAATCGCCTTTAATTAGCCAATATCGTATATTACTCGGTTTTTACGGATTTGCGTGATTTCAACATTTTACAATCACAAAAATACGTAAACTCATATTTATGCATAAGTTAATTACCCTAACCTCTTAGGACTCAAAATATAGTCTTCACTAATAATTTGACCATAATTAACCTTTATTTACAAAATTGTTCATAAATGGACCAAAAATTACAAAATAAGCTATTAAACTTCAAATAAATCCAAAAATTCCAAATAAATTTGAAATTTGAAATTTAAACTCATGAACATTCTGTAAAAATTCCATGACACTCATAATGTTCAAAAACTTTAGGTTAAAAATTTCGAAATTTTTCCGGAAAAACAATGTTGCGGTTTATCGATTTTTAATAAAATAATCATAAAAACATGGAAAAATTATTTTCATTAACTTTTTAATTTTAGATCTGAAAAATATAATAAAATGCAACATTAGACGTTTTTCCTAAGTCATAGATTATGTTTTATTAATTTTCACTAATAATGTCACTATTTATGCTATTTTTCTTCAAAAATTCATAAATCATGCAAAAAGACTTCTTTATAGCCAATTATTTTACACACATCTTGTAAAATTGCATGTGACAACATATTAATTTTCTATGACCAGATTCAAAATTTAACTCATATTAACCTATTTTTCACTTAAATCCGAATTTAATAATGAAAAATTCATTTTTCGAGCATAACAAGTCCAAAAATTATGAAAATTTACAGGTTATCTCAAAATAATATATGTGACAACATATCCAAAAACCAAGTGAAAATTCGAAGTATAGCTATTTTTAGACCAAAAATGACATTTTTACTCATAAAATCACATTTAAATGCCATTATTGTAAATTATGAACAATAAAAATCCGAAAAATTAACCAAAATATCCTAAAACACTTTAGGACCAGAAATATTAACATGCATGTAATAATTCCGTGATATATCATAATAACACAAATTTTACAAGTTTTATTTGTTATTCATATAACTTGGAAAAACTTTTAACCAATTTGCATGCAAACAACCGAGGCTCTTGATACCGATTGAAGGAAATGTAGATTCATATACATATTAACATACTCATATATGTCTAAACTAATTTGTCATAAAATTAAAACGGATCTTATGCATGCAAACAATAAAATAAATAGAGGAGAAATCATGTCCTTACATTGTAGATTTCGGCTATTAGGGCACAAGAGAGATCACCTATCTCTCTTGTTCTTGAGCTTTTCCAATGGAAGAATAAAGATCTAAGTGTAAGATCTCTCCCTATGCTTTATACCCAAGGCTCCTCTTAATATAATTAATATTACAAATACTAGTTATAATATTAATCAAGGTAGAAAAATGGAACCAAAATATTTATAAACTCTTATATATTTCGGTTTTTAGAGAGATAAAGAGGAGGATTTTTATTCTCTCTAAAACTATATTTTGGATGAGTGAATAATTGAAAATGAACACTCTACACTTAGAAGTGAAGTGTTAAGCAAAAATCTAAGGCAAAAACCCTTGCCTTTCCCTTGGTAAAACCGGGTAGGAGGGAGTAATTAGGGGAGCCAATGCATGAAATTGTTGCTCTTAACAATGTTCATAGGCTTGCATGGCTAGACTACTTTTTAATCATTATGTTTTCTTATTAAAATATAAACACAATATTAAGTCTATTCCTCCTCTTATTTTCGGCACTTTACATAATATGGTGTCCATATTATTTTTGTCAATTGTCTATATGTTACATGTCACATGTCACATATATTTGTTATGTAATTTTTAACTTATTAAAAATCAACGTATTAATAAAAATACGTCACATACAAAATCGACTTAGTAATATCATAATTACTTGTACCAAAATATTTTACCAATTATAAATTACAACTGATTGCATTTATAACAATTCATTCAATTTTAATTGTTACATTAAACAATTATTTCATCCGAGTAATGATACAATTCAATTACTCAGACCGTACCTTATTTAATCACATTTCAATATGATACGTAAATTTTACTTCCAAAATCGTCCGTCAATTTTCAAGTAATTTAATTAACTCGTAACATTATACGATTAATTGAATAATCAATTAAGAGTGATGCCCTATAGGTATGACCTAGGGGGTCAACTGATCACCACCGTCACACGACAGTAATGTCAAACTCTAGTCAGCCAATCATTACCGATATATGTTGACCAGTTGACAGTAACAATATTACTTCCCAATTGTATTCATTTTAATGAGACTTAAACATGTGATCATCATGATCAACAGTCGTGATCGCATTATTGTCGGAGGACACATATTCCAACATTAGCAATTAAGGTATACTCCTCAATCACATTGAGATGACATAACCATCATGTCTACCTTATGCCAACGACTTTGGTTAGAGGATTAGCAACAGTTGCATCACTCTAATTTTCATTGCTATTTTCCTTTGTTCTATGCAATCTTTTCATCACATAGAGGCTTTCTAAGTACATGTCTAAACAAGTTTTTAGACTCTGGTTCTAAAGCCAGTCAAACACTCCCACTGTTTTCACAGTCTCTCAGGAGACGATATTCGGCTAACAGAACTACTCTAGTTCCATTTGTTCCGGGTGTAATTCCGGAGCAGGATTTGTGACCACGTAAGCTTGTAGAATGATGTCTTTGCTTGTCTCTTCCTTTCGCTCTTTCCTGTTTAAGATGAACAAACTGAGGGCTCGGCTTGGTACCGAGCGTACTCACTCCGACGCTCAAGTCAGTAAACTTAAAGAGATTAAGTTGTGTGTTACTTGGCAAAGTATATGGTAGAGAGATAAGGGAGTTTATACCAGATTAATATTGTAGAGAGACCAAGGTTGAGAGTGCCGCGTGCTTTTGATTGCCCCCGGCCGGTGCTGTCTTTGCTTTGTTGATCAGCTGGCCCTTAGCAAGCAGATACCAAGGAGCGTGTCGAAGAAGTTTGGTAACTGTATGTCGATTGACATTCCGTGGCTGCATGTTTGACACGTGGCTTTGCATTGATTGGTGGACGTTTTATGGGCTTTGTCCTGATTGGTCTGCCTCATGGGCTTTGCTCTATAAATAGAGCAGTTGTTCCGGTTCTGACCTTTTTGAAGATCATTACTCCTTCGGCAGGGGGTATAAAATAATTGTCCCTGAGGAGGGTCAGGCCGTCTGTTGCCCTCCCGAGGGTTGTATCGGCGTGTACATCAGACACCTGGAGTATGGGCTCCGGTTTCCTCTGAATGAATACGTTGCTGTCATAATTAAAGCCATGAATGTCGCCGTGGCCCAACTGCATCCGTTGGCCATCAGGACGATTATTGGCTTTGTATGGTTATGTCTTTTTAAAGGGGAGGCCCCAACGGTGAACCTATTCCGCCGGCTCAACCATCTTCGGCAGACTACCCTAGGTGGCACGGGGTGGTATAGCATACAGACCGAGGCGGGTTATGTTACCATTTCCAAGTTGACATCTTGCAAGGACTGTAAGGGGCGGTGGGTATACGTCGAGGTTCTGGAGGACTATCCGCTGCCCCGGTTCTTTCAGAGCCGCGTCAATTTACGGTGTGAGAATCAAGGGGAGCATGACAAATATGTCTCCCGGAATAAGCTTAAGATGGACGCCATGAAGGTCTATCTTAATGAGGACGAAACGCGGGCAATTAGGCTGTTTGAGGCTGAGAAGGATGGCACGCCGAAGGGATGGATGCCCCCGACGCAAATCGTTCTTCAGGATGAGCCGCTTTGCCACGTCGGCCTCATACCGGCCCTCAACCAGGGTGAGTGGGGTCGGTATGAGGCCCATCTTTGTTTTTCATGTTTCTGTATTTGAACCTTGTTTTATTTCTTTTGCTTAACTCCTGCTTCGTTTCTTTTGCAGACCGATTTGGCCCGGAACTGCCTGTCTCCGTCCTCAAGAGGTTGGGACTTGACGAGAGCGGGAGAGTTGTTGAGCTGCATCCTAAGGCCGCGCCACGTGATCGCAGACCGGCCCCTCACGAACTTATGGAGCAGCAGTTGAAGGCACTGGATGTGGCGGCGGCTCAAGTGCAGATTGCTGGTAACGTGCCGCGCCGGAGACCAAAGACAACGTCTACAGCGGCAACGGCGTCAACTCCAGCTCAATCTTCAATCCCCGTAGTCCAAAAGGAGCGGGTGGTCGTCAATGTTGAAGAGGAGGTCACTGTTGTGGAGGGTCCTCCTCCTTCAAATAAGAGAAAAGAGGCCGAGCCTGCCGCTGCTGCTGTTACCGAGGCCGGGAAAAGAAAGGGACCAGCCAGCCCTCTGCCCAAGAAGGCTAAGACTGGTACGGATCTAACCCATGGCTCGGATTTAGCAGGTTCATTGGGCATTCCTGATGACAGGCTTTCTGGCATGTCAATGAATGTTGACATGGATGCTTTGTAAGGGTTTTTGGTAGATCAGCCTCCGTCAGCTGTCGTTCTCACTGAACGGCAATTGGAGAAGCAGCCTGTGCAGACGGGCGGTAAGAACGTCACCGTTGACTCCTCATCCCAGAAGGTTTCCCCTGCTCAACTTGTGGCGGATGGCAGAAGGTTGTCCAAGAGGCTGGGGAGGTGGACTGAACTAGCCGCCAACCATATTATCGAGCAAGAAGAGGTCATGGCTCGAGCTGGCCCTGCGCTTGAACGGCTTAGTCTCGATCCTGCCGCCGCTAAGAAGGAGGCCGAGAGGTCGAAGGAGGACTTTCAGGCCGCCAAAAATGATTTCCTCGCTGAGCGAAAGCTTAGGGAGGACGCTGAGAAGGCGGTCCTAGCCGAGAGGGCCAAGGTTGAGGCTGCATTGGCTGATGCCGCTAAGCTGCGGGAGGAGCGGGACAAATTTGAGGGCGGCTATAACGCCGTGGTTGGGCAGAAGGAGAGATGGAAGACTCTGCATTCGGCTGAGGCGAAGGAGCATAAGAACACCAAGGCCATCCTTGTTCAGAGGGAAAAGGACATTGAGACGCTGAAAAATGTCATCATCCCTGACATGTGTGCCCAGTACCGGGACCAGGCCGAAGATGCTACCAGGGATGTAATCAAAGAGCTCCTTCCAGAAGGCAACTTCCCGTGGAAAGATTTTGACCGGCTTCTTGATGAGAAGGCGGCTGTTGCGGAGGCAAAGGCTGCGGAGAAGGCAAAGGCGGCGAAGGCCGCTCAGGAAGCTGAGGCCAAGGCGGCTCGGGATGCTAAGGTGAAGGAGGCTAGGGGGAAGCTGAGAGGGCCAAGGCAGGCGAAGCTGCCAAGTCGGCTTCTGGGCCGCCCACTGATGGTGATGCTGCTACTGCTGCCGGTGGCGAGCAGAAACAAGCATAGGGAGACGGGCGGTCGTCACTAGATTCACCCGGCCCTTCAGACAGCTACAGCTGTTCGGGGGCCAACTATTGAGCCTTTTCTACCTGAATTCCTTTTGGCGCTTAAAGTCTTATGTCTGTAACCTTTTGTTGTACCTTTTGTTTTTTTGTTAAACTTTGGTAGGTTGTGTTTAGGCTATCCCTATGGGGACGGCCGTCGACTTTGTTTTGCCCCACGTGTAAACATTTTTTCAATAAAGTTTGTTTATTTTGCCTCCATTCAGTTGTCTTCTTACGTTTCAACATATTGAGTGCTTTTTCGTTTTTACTTTCGGCTTGGCCGAGGCAGTTAGAAGGCACATCTCAATTGTACTTAAACATTTTTTAAACATGTTGGCATGTCGGTCGCTTCCTCCTCCACTCCCGGTCTTAGCCGAGGCGGTTAGATTTGCGCTTCCCAACCGCCGTTGTGAACATGTTAGCGTATCGGTCGTTGTGTCCCCGTCACTCCCGGCTTTGGCCGAGGCAATCGGGGTTACGGCTCGACAGCGTTCGTATCTGTAGACATATTGATCGCTTCCTCTGCCACTCTCGGATTGGCCGAGGCGGTCAGATTTGCGTTTCTCAACTGTACTTATACGTTCCTAAGCATGTTGGTCGCTTTCGCGAGTATCAATCGCCATTGTAGTGATCGCCCTTGACTTTGGCCGTGGCGTCTACTCGTGACTGCCCGGCGTTGGCCGCGGCGTCTACCTTGGTACGACTACGGAGGGGACAAGCATTTCAATGGAAAACTTGGATCACTCTTCATAAGGTATAATCAAGCGTTGGGGTGCCCACAATGGTCTCGGACACCTCCGCCGCTATACGAAGTATTTCCTTAGGTTGTCTGTGTTCCAATGGCTCATTAGAGGAACACCCTCCATGTCTGTCAGCCGGTATGTCCCCGGCCTCATTTCTTCAACCACCTTGTAGGGTCCTTCCCAGTTGGCCGTCATTTTACCATGGATGTTTCCTTTGTTGGTTGCGGCCGACTTTCTTAGGACTAGATATCCTACTCTTAAGTCCCTTTTGTGGACCCTATGGTTGTATGCTCTTCTCATCCGGTTTTGATATACTGCTAAGTTTAGCCGTGCCGTGTCTCGACTTTCTTCGACCAGGTCTAGGGAGGCTCTCAGGCCTTCCTCATTTTCGATCGGGTCAAAAGTTTGCGTTCGAATGTCGGCACCGCCGCTTCAATTGGGTGACGGCCTCGCATCCATAGACAAGGTGGAATGGATGCACCCGTTGCTTCTTTCTCCGTGGTTCTAAGGGACCACAGAACGCCGGGTAGTTCATCAGCCCACCTTCCCTTTAGATCTTCAACCTTCTTTTTCAACCCGTTTAGGATTGTTTTATTAGTCGCTTCCGCCCGCCCGTTGCTCGAGGGTGGCAGACGGAGGAGTATGCAAATTTGATACCGAGCTCCTCCAACCAGTTCATTACCATGTCGCTCCAAAACTCTCGGCCGTGGTCAAATACCATGACTTGGGGCAACCCAAATCGAGTTATGACGTTCTCCCAAATCACCTTTCTTACGGCCGCCGTGGTCTTGGCGGTGTACCGCGACGCCTTCGACCCATTTGGTGAAGTAGTCAACGGCGACGATTAGGTACTTCCTTCCTCCGGAGGCCATCGGAAATGGCCCTAATAAATCCATCCCCCACTGTGCAAATGGTAGGGGGCTAAGTACTGGTTGCAAGTCTCGGGAAGGTGCGTGTATTACGGAGCATGCATCCGACAATTCTTGCACTTCTTGGTCTTAGCTCGGAATCCTCAAGCATGGTAGGCCGAAGTAGCCGGATCGGAGAGCTTTGTGGGCTAGCGTTCTTGCCCCCATGTGATGTCCACAGATGCCTTCGAGAATTTCGTCAAGTATGAGCTCCGCGTCTACTGGGTCGACACATTTCAAAAGTGGTCTTATCACGGACCTTCTGTATAGTTCTCCTTCGAACACCAAGTACCTTGCGGCGATCCTTCTTATCTTCTGAGAGAGACTGCGGTCCTCCGGTAACTCTTTTGTTAGTTTGTATTTCATTATCGGAGTCATCCACGTCGTCCCGGCTTCGATGTCGCCCACCATGCTGACGGTCTCAGTGATGCTTTTAGCATTCCTGATATCCACCAGCACGGTTCGACTGACATTCTTGATGCTTGAACTGGCAAGTTTTGAGAGAGCGTCGGCTCGGTTGTTCTCGGACACTGGGAATGCACTCGTATTTGGAAAGATTTCAATTTTTGCGAGTGTCGGCTTTTACCCTTTCCGGGTATCTCACCATCCCGTCGTCTCGAGCCTCATACTCTCCTCTGATTTGATTGGTCACTAGGAGTGAATCTGTCTTCAACACAATATGCTCCGCCCCGGCAGCTCTAGCTAACTCGACTCCGATTATCACCGCCTCATATTCGGATTATTTGTTTAAGGCCGAGAAGGTAAACTTCAAGGCGTACTCAAACTCGTCCCCGTTAGGGCTGGTGATAAGGATGCCGGCTCCTGAGCTGTTTGCCGTGGAGGACCCGTCGGTGTATACTTCCCACACACCGGGATGTGATTCTTCTTGATAAGTGCACTCGGCTAGGAAGGCTGCAAGTGCTTGCCCCTTTATCGAAGGCCTCGGTTTGTCTTGAATGCCGGCCGGATAGCTCCACCGCCCATTTGATAAGTCGGCCGGATTTTTGAATTTTTCTAAGGCTTTCTCCAATGGTCGGACGGTTAAGACCGTCACGGGATGTGCGTCGAAGTAGGGTTTTAACTTCCTTGCGGCAACGACGACGGCGAAGGCCGCTTTTTCAATCGTGGGTAATTTTTTCGGCGGGCAGCAGTGTGTATGGCTGATAAAGTAGATTGGGTGTTGCTGCTTATTTTCTTCCCTGACAATTACGGCACTGACCGTGGCCGAGGTAACTGCTAAATATAGGTATAGCGTCTCCCCCAGCGTCGGCCTGGTTAGGGTCGGGAGAGTTAGTAGGTGGGCTTTCAGTTGTTTGAAAGCCGCACTCTGTTCCTCCCCCCAGCAAAAGTCTTTATTCCCCTTCACCAATTTAAAGAATGGGGTGCTCTTGTCGGCCGACCGAGAG
Source organism: Silene latifolia (assembly GCF_048544455.1). Taxonomy (NCBI): domain Eukaryota; kingdom Viridiplantae; phylum Streptophyta; class Magnoliopsida; order Caryophyllales; family Caryophyllaceae; genus Silene; species Silene latifolia. The sequence continues at coordinate 67,374,110 of NC_133527.1, read as the reverse complement.
ATGAAGCGGGCGAGAGCCGCCATCCTCCCGGTCAGCATCATAACCTCTTTTCGATTCCTCGGCTCCGGCAGGTCTAATATTGCTTTGATCTTCTCTGGATTGGCATCAATTCCCCTGGCGCTGACAAGTACGACGAGGAACTTGCCGGCCCGGACACCGAAGTTGCATTTCATCGGGTTAAGCTTCATCTTATATTTCCTTAGTGAACAAAATGTTTCGCTCAAATCGGCCAAGTGCTCGCTGTCAGACTTGCGTTTTACAATAGCATCGTCGACGTAAGCCTCGATGTTTCGCCCTTTTTGATCTTGAAACACTTTGTCCACCAGCCTAGTGTAAGTTGCGCCAGCGTTTTTCAAACCGAACGACATCATTTTATACATGTATGTGCCGTGTATGGTGATGAATGCGCACTTAGGCATGTCTTCCTCGGCCATGAATACCTGATGGTACCCTGAGAAGGCGTCTAGCAGGCTCAGCATAGTGTAGCCTGCCGTTGTGTCAGTTAAACTATCTATTCGAGGCAAGGGATAACAATCTTTAGGGCATGCTTTATTAAGATTTGTAAAATCAACACACATCCTCCACCCCCCTGATGACTTCTTTACCATTACAACATTTGCTAGCCACTCAGGGTAAGTACAAGGCATGATAAAGCCCGCCTCTAATAGTTTGTCTACCTCGGCCTTGATGGCCTCATCCTTTTCGGCCGAGGAGTTCCTCATCTTCTGCTTGACAGGGCGAGCGGTGGAGAGTACGTTCAGCTTGTGAACGATCACCTCCCGGCTCACGCCTGGCATCTCGGCGGCTGAGTACGCAAAGATGTCTTTGTTCTTCCTCAGCAGGTCTAGGAGATCGGCTCTGAATTTTGGCTCCAGGCCGACACCGACAGTTACGGTGCGCCCTGGGTCAATTTCCACTTCCTCGGTCTGGGCTCCTTCGACCATGCCGACGTTGTTGGTGCTCATCGGATCACCCTCCTGTTGTAAGGATGGGCTCTTCCCTTTCTCTGATTTTTTCGCCACTTTGAGGGATTGCATGTTGCACCCTCTTGCAGATACTTGGACATTGACAATTTCGTCTCTTGCGTCCTTTGAGACGAGCTTTTGCGCTTCCCCCCGGTCCAAGACATACATCAATGTCAGGGCCCGGATGGACATCACTGCATCGGCCTCGCTCAGAGTGACTCGGCCTATGAGAACATTGTAGGTGACGAACCATCAATGACCACGAACTCGGATAAAACATTCTTGGCCGCATCGGCTTGGCCAAACATCATCGGCGATCGATTGACCCTGTGGGTACCAGGCCGGCCCCGGAGAAGTCAGTATAGCGGGTTGGTGCAGGGCTCGGGTCTTCAATATTCAGACCGAGATTGAGAAAGCACTCGAACATGATGTTTGTGTAGGCGCCCGTGTCAATCAGGCACCTTTTGACCAAGTGGTTGGCTATGTCTAAGTGGACTACGAGCGGGTCGCTGTGCGGAGCGATGACTCCTTCGTAGTCCTTCTTTCCGATGGTTATATCGGGGACGGTGGAAGCGGGGATCGCTGTTTTGGGCACAAAGTTGATGGCTTGGTATAGCTCATTCAAGTGCCGTTTGTGCCCATTAGCTGACCCACCGTTCTCGTTTCCTCCGGTTACAACCTGGATCACTCCCATCCTCTGGAATACTGATTTTCTGTCCGCCCCGTCGGAGCTTGTTTCCGGGCCTCCAGCTACATACTTACTGAGGGCCCCTTTTCGGATTAGCTCCTCGATGGCGTTCCTCAAATGCCGACAGTTGTCGGTCTTATGGCCGGTTTGGCCGTGGTAGTCACAAAACTGGTTGGTGTCACCGTCCCCCCTCGCCTTGGGGGGCCTGGCCCACTTCTGCCCCTCATTCTTGATTAGGGCAAAGCCCTTGGCCGGTGATTTGACCAGGAGGGTGAGACCGCTGTACCGCTTCTGGGTGTATGGTCCCGAACTCCCCCCGGCGCCCGCCGAATTCTGTTTCTTATTGAATCTTTCAGGCCGTGACCTATTCATGTCACGGCGTCCTTCGTCTACATTGTCCCGGCGGCTCCTCCTCTCTGGGTGCCCAGCTTCGCTGTGGCCTACCCAGGTCTTGTGATAGTCCTCCACCTTTACGGCTCGATCGACCATCTTTCTGGCGGTGTCGAGGTTGAGGTCCTCGCACTTGATGAGCTCATTTTTGAACTCGCCTTTCGGCAGCCTTTCATCGTCGTGCGAAGGTCGCGATTCGGTGTTCACTCACGAATCCATCGAACCTTAGCATCGAACCTCTTCACATAGCTTCGGAGGGACTCGTCCTCCCCCTGTCGGATAGTTAGGAGATCCGAGGTTTCCACGGCCCTTCTCTTGTTGCGGGCGTCTTCGGGCTATGAAGTTATCTCTCGTGTCGGCATAGCAAAGATACCGAGCCATTAGGTAGCCCCTTGTACCAACTCGGGCCATCCCATGAAGGGTTGTTGGGAAGACTCGGCACCATACCTCATCAGTCGCTCCCATACCGACATGTACGACTCGAAAGCCTCGGCATGGTCGGTTGGGTCGCTATCCCCTTTGTATGATAGGGCGGCAGCTTCAGTTTAGTCGGCACTGAGACTTCGAGGACATAGGCACCGAGGGGTGTCGACCACGTGTCGAATGACAAGCGGCGATCGGCTCCTCGCAACCTTAGTCCGGCTTCCTCCGTCGCGCGGGAAGGGCTTCTTGTTGTCCGACTCGGAGAGTCGGACTTCTTTCTTCATTTCTTCGGGGTGGCCTCGTTGTTCTTTGCGCGCGACGCCTGTCCTCCCGCGAGTGGGGATGGACTTTGGTCCGCCACGGCACCACGGGCTCCGCCGCGTCCTTGCATGCCCAGCTCCTTGTATTACTCCGGTCAAGTTGTTCGGAGTCACTTTGTGGGCCCTGGTCACTGTGGAGGCGCTCGCCGCCCGTCGCCGTGACAGAGTAACCGGCGTACCACCCATCAGGTCCAGGAATAGCTTCAATTTGGCCGCATCGACCACATGTCCCATGACAGTGACTTGGCCGGTCGGCATCGGTGTTTCTGGCTCTCTTGGCATCCCGTACTTCACCGGCTCAATGACTCGGTCGGTGGGGGACTGCCCGATCTCAAAGTTAGGGAACGTGTCATCCTGGTAGTATGCAGTTTCGTCACTCACAATTACTTCTTGTTGTTTTGACATCCTCTTAGCTCTTTTAATGGTTTTTTGGTTTGTTTTTTTTTTTTTGTTAGGGAGGTGACTAGCTTTTAGTATCTATCCCCACAGACGGCGCCAATTGTTCCGGGTGTAATTCCGGAGCAGGATTTGTGACCACGCAAGCTTGTAGAATGATGTCTTTGCTTGTCTCTTCCTTTCGCTCTTTCCTGTTTAAGATGAACAAACTGAGGGCTCGGCTTGGTACCGAGCGTACTCAGTCCGACGCTCAAGTCAGTAAATTTAAAGAGATTAAGTTGTGTGTTACTTGGCAAAGTATATTGTAGAGAGATAAGGGAGTTTATACCAGATTAATAGTGAGTTTTTGGATGAATTGTGGATCGTTTTCTCAATGAGGATTGAGGAGTATTTATAGACTTTCACCTTTTGTCACGTAGTGGGCAAGTGGCCAAATGGCTAGTAGGTGGAAATACTGTTCTACCCTCGGCCGAGGGACCCATGGCAGGCCGGCAGGCCTGGTTGACTCCATGCCGAGGGGACTGGATGTGAGTACGCGGATATGCCTCTCGGCCGGCTAGTTGCCGAGACCGAGACCCAAGTGACAAGCCGACAGGCTGCGTCGGTTAGGCTGTCTAATACGTTGACTTGCTGTCTTTTGGCTTTGACCTTGCTCAATATGTTGACTCGGTCAGCGGGTGCAGAATATGCCCCATCACCATTAAATTCCGGATATCAACTATCTCTTTTACAACATCGGATGTTGTAGTGTACTTAGCTTTCGTTCATGATTTGTACGTATAACACTTATACATACACATCCTTCATATGACATCTTTTATGTATGACTCCTCATACATATCTGCTTTATACATGTATAACTTCTTATACATATATGTATAACTTGTTACACATATTATTCTTTATGCACATAGCTCTTTTACATGCTAACCATTCCTTAACGAGGCCCATAACATCTTATAAGCATAGTAATGTTTCCGTGTAATCCTTTTACACGAAATTCATTGATTCCTCCAAACTACAAGAGTAAATTCTCGGTGCTTCTCAAGTACTCGAGAATGCTCTTGATAATCATCTAGTGACACTCACTAGGAAATGATTGGTAATGACTTTTCATATTCTCAATATGATGAGTCCAGCAGCTTTTAGCATATTTAATAGATCCTGCAGCGGAAGCACAAGAGATCATATTAATTATTCAACAACTTGAATGAGTCAAGAATCTTATCACATAAGTCTCTTGACTAAAATGTTAATATCCATAGAGATCTATCTCATTAGATCCGGATGTTTAAGATGCGCCATGCTACTCTCAAATATTCACCCGAGAATATTTCTAGTCACTAATATGTCAAACACATATTTAGACTAAGAAACATAACCTTAGCTACATTTCTAGTCTCTAATATGTTAAGCACATATTTAGACTAAGAAACTCACTTTAGCTTCCACTAAACTCCATGTATCATGATGGTACCTCGACACTCGAGTAATACCATTTTGATAGACTACATGATTGAACCCAAAGTTCCAAATCTTTGACGTATATAAGATCACAAAAGGGATATGCCAAGCATGCTAGGCTTCTTAGCATTGGCAAGATAAACAAAACTTCTCCCAAGGAGAAAGGTTCGTTATTCTTTTGCCGAATCTCATCCTCATGAGAGGCTATATTGCTAAGAACATACGAATTGATAAAGGCATTTGGGTTGTCACAAACTCTCTATAACCAACCTAAAATTTAAACATCTTATGTAACCTTTATGAGAAGATCAAGGTAACCTACCGAAGTATTCGCCCCAAATCAAGTCTCGAAAACATCTCATATTTCCTTCCTTATCACATCGATCTTGTGCAAGAAGATCAATTCGAATTGCATTGTGACACGCCATCACATAGAGTTCATACTACAGAAAAGCCTTTGATAAGGGTTGATGATTCGTCACTTCCGAAAAGTAACGAAATCATATCGCAAAATTATCTCCTTATAACCACTGAGCCTCAATAAAGAACGTCTTTTTGTATTATACTCAGTTTGTGGGTCTTGGACTTCCGTAAGTTCAAAATTTATCCCACTCTGTCTTCCATAAAATGAAAATCTTTCTAGAAAGACAGCATTAAGAGCCACAAACTCTTTGTTCTCGTTTTGGAGTAAAAAACCATGTGGTTCAATTTTGGATAACCCTCACAAATACATAAATTGATCCTAAACATAAACATTTATGGTCCAAAATGTATAAAAATGACAAGTTAGGGACACTCCCTATCCATATCTTATATGGAGTCATTTAGGCTATATAGTCGGGTTTTAAACTTTTAGTGAGAAAATAGCTTACAAATTTGTGAAAAACTTCAAACTATATCTCATAAAGTTCGGTTTATCTTCTTGACTACACCATACTCTATGGTTCACAATCTTCTTAGTGATCATCAAGGTCATTACTTGATATTACCCATTTGACCTTCAAAGTCATTACTTTGAAACTTCCGATCAACATTTTGATCTTGTCATGCTTTTGGTTTACTACTTCATTTTGAAAATATTCCACGTTTCAAAAATCACTTTTATGTCTTATTAAATAGATACGAGGTTTCCATATCTATTTAACATTACAATAAAAGTAACGAAGTATATAAATAACCAACTATTGGCCTTACACATCCGTATGTATATGGTCAATCACCTCAATATTGTGTTTCTTTTTTGCAATAGAAAACATAATACATGCACACATACCATAAAATTCTCAATCAAATGATTGTTCGATGTGCTTAACGTTTACTCGTTTTAAACGAATTTACTTGAGGTTTGATCAATTGGGTTCACCGGATTAGAGACTTTAAAATCTACAAGATAGTATAACATTTAGTTTTTGTGAAGAATGTAAAATTCCTCTAACTTGAGTGGTCTAAACCAACCACCAAGTTATCATAGGAGTAGGTACAACCTTTCGTTTTATATCACATGAGTGATGCCTTCTATGTTTAAACACAGATTATTACATTCTTTTAAAACCAAATATAGGTACATTTCTCCCTATCGAAATCGTTGCTACTCTAGCATCATTTCGATACAAAAATGTCCCATGCTAGACGTCTTACGTTTTATCAATTCATGTAAACTTCTTTACAAAGAAATGACCCATACTTGGTATCTCATACCAAGATAGCGGAACTAGCATATCCTTTGAGTAGATGTCTCCTTCAACTTTGTTCTATCGCATACATCTGGGTAGCTTCTTCTTAACTCCCACTCACTTTCACATTCCTCTTTGCTTCAACAAGCAAAAAATGAATTTTATGAAGACCTCTCTTCAAGTCATTCGTGATATTTTATACACTTAGTAAGAGCGAATTACTATAAAGTGAGTGCAACATGTGGCAAAATCTCAACTTCTTGCGAAATTGGACTACCTAACTGTTCAATTGTCATCATATGCCTAAACTCTCTAGCGCATAAACAATCGATTTGGCCTTTCTCGAAGTGAGCCATTTGACGGTATCATATTGGAGTATTCTTTATGTTTTTGAAAACTCTTTTCGTAAACTTTTGAATTACTCTTGAGTAATTAAAACTAATATGTCATCATCATGACGGAGGTGCCACTTTCGAAATCAAGACTCTCTTGATAAAATGTGACTTCCTTTAAAACTCATAATAAGAGTTTTCTACATTAAACCCCTTTTTAAATATGTATGGATATTAAGTTGTATAATAATCGCAATAATTGTTGTAAACTTATGTAGGTGAATTGGTAAATCATGTTACCAATCATTGCTACCGAATTCTTTCAAAGAAACCACTTTCTATGAAAGAACGAAACAAGTATAATAATAAATAGAGGATGAAAGGGGGATGAAGTGCGCGATGTCATAGTATATACATTAATGAAAAAGAACGGAAAATAGGAATAATTAACATTCAATGTTTTAAAAATACTTGTGAAAACATGTTGAACAAGTTTTAACATTTATATAATGATCTCCCACTAAATTATATAAATGATTCCAAGACCCAAATATTAAACAAAAAAGAGCATCGCTTGGGCGAAACATCCCATAATTGTGTAAATTCGGTAAGTCAACGGTTGACTAATTCTACCTCTAGAACTCTTGGTTGACGAATTTCCTTAAATCCATCTACTAGCGCCGGAATACAAGACCGTCTTATACCCCGTTGAGTCCAACCAACTTTGCCGCGTGATAACCGTTTATCACCCTACTTATCCAAGGTAAAAAAAGAACACCCCGCTTGGGCGAGCGTGACTCTAATGAACAAGGGATTCATAGGTGTTACTAATTGGTAAGGCTAATCTCAATTTTAGTTATGTGAGAGATCTTGTCAATTTAGTCATAAATTCCCTATAAGTGAACTAAGTCGGTGAATGTAAATGACGTGAATTGACAACTGCGAAAATAAAATGCATGTGAATGGCGATTTTGGCATGCGCGAAAATAAAAAAACAAGCAAGCATATGAATAATCCTAGTATGGCCACCTAGTTAAAATAAACTAGACTATTACATATCAAAAACCAACTCCTTGGTCCCTTGCCTCTTCATTGCAAAAGTGGCTTCTTCTTGTGGGATTTGGAACACCTTCCAAAAATAGACTCCGTCTCGATGTAATCTGTCTTTTGGAAGCGCCGGTAAGATTAACTATTACAATTGAATTAAATAGCTATTCCTATTATACATTAATTAATAAAATAAATAAAACTATTAATTAATTAAAAACCGATGATACGAGATCGTATTTAAATTACAAACAAATCGCTATTCCCATTCATTTCGGGTAATAACGATTAAAATAAACTAGGCCACACTAGGTACAACAAAATAAATATTTTAAATAAATGAAAATCATTCATTCAACTTAAATAAATATGCTTAAAATGCTGTAAAATGATGCCAAAACCGCCTTATCTAACAATCGTTGGTATCCATCTCGGTTTTGTGGATTTAATCGATTTTTAACTTGTAAAAATCAATAATCAACTCTTAAATCTCATTTAAATACAAACTAATTATCCAAACTATTTTGGACCTCAAAATTAGTCCTCACTAATTTGATGATAAATAATTAGTTTGATTTGGTGATATTTGCTAATTTAATCGGTAAAATCATAACTTTTAAGTAATAAATCCAAAATAATTGAAAATATTACCAAATTCTGAAACAAAAATTTTGAGTATTATGGAACACTCTCAAGAACCCCAAAATGTCAGAAAAATTGCCCAAAAATTTTCGGATAAAAATTATGAAGAAAAAAGATCGATATTTATCGGTTTTTAACCACAAAAACCAATAAACATCAAAACAAGGTTAAATCACATTTTAAATTTCATTTTTAACTTTTAAATCATATTTTTAAATGTACATAAATTTATCAAGGGCAGGAACAAAAGTTTCTAGTATATGATTAATTTAATTCACTTTTATCGACTTTTACCTCATAAAATCAATAAACATGCAAAATTTCAAACCAACCTTCGAAATTTTACATACAATCTGTAGAAAATATGCATGAAACACTATAAAAATTTCATGACCCGAATCAACCGTTAGCTATTTTTAGTTAACTCTTAACCAAAATACGGCATTTTTGACTCGGTTTTTTTACCAAAAATCATTAAAAATAGCAAAATAACTTAACAAATCACAAATTTTACCACAAACCTTTTGAGATTAGTAGGTATATGCATGTCCAAATTTTTTTTCTAAAACCTCTTCTAACACAATTTTTGAATTTACCAAATTATCTCATAATTTGGTTAATATGCTTAAAATCAACATGCAAATTACAAGCCTAGCTCTGATACCACTTGAAAGATCATAGATCCTAATTAGACTCTCTAATTAAAATTCAAATTATCTCATAATTTATTTTAGTTGATCTATGTAACATGCATGCAATATAAAAGCATATTAATATAAAAGATGAGGAAAATAATTTTCCTTACATTGAAAAATGGTAGTAATTGGGCACAACCAAGATCACCATCTTGGTTGTTCTTGAGCTATTTATCAATGGCAAGATCCTCCACAAACTCATGCTTCCAAAGAGAAAGCCTCTTCTCAAATTGTACCCAAGAACAAAACCCAAATTCCTAACAAATATTAACTAGATATTATGCTAGAAATACCCTTGATTATATGTAAAATATTACTAATATTCTTAGTAATAATTTTTGTTTACTAACAACTTAGTAAAAAGATGCTTATTATTTTAGAGAGAAAGACCAACAACTTTTTCACATGCAAAAGATGCACAAGTGAAGTTGTGTGTAAAAATGAACAAAACTTTTGGTCTATATGGTGGGGGAAAACCGGTTGAGAGGGGTGGAGTGTAGGAGTAGATTTTGTCTTATTTTTATCGAATCCTTTATGACATGCATAAGAACAAAAGATAACTTATGGATGAATATAAAGCAAAGTGAAATGATTATGTTTATAATCATCCACTACACTCCATTTTACACGGTCCAATGCCCCATTTAAGGGTCCATATTGGTTCTTATATTTGTCGCACAAATACGTGTAAATTTTACTTTAAACATGGATTTATGTTTAAATGCTTCCCAATAAATTTTGTCCAAATCACTCCGTAAATATACGTGTACCGCTACACATATTATTTACGTACCAATACTAATCACATTAGTCAATTAGTACTAATTTAACAATTAACTACTTAATCATTAATTCCCGTCTCAAATAATTTATTATTTAATTATCGCATAATTAAATAATAATTTCCGCGCCTCGAGTTCACAACTCAATATCTCTCTAAATTAATTAATCAACTAACTCTTAGTCAATATATCAAGGGACTAATTAAATTGTATCTCATACAATTAATTAGTTTTCATGTTGGGGTCGTTCCTTTAGGTGTGACAGAAAGGGATCAGCTGAACACCACCGTCTCACGACAGTAACGTCAAAGCCTAGTTGGCCAACTGTTACCGATATACGTTGATCAGCTGACTAGTATTGCCAATGAATATCCCATGCATATTCCTTAATGAGCTTTAATAATATTATCATGCACTATTGTGGAGGACAAATACTCCTACAGTCAGTATATAAATGCTAAAACATTCTTAAATGTTTTATATATAACGATGAATGTTTGTTTTTCCCATTATTTCGTTGTTTTATGTTGTTCTTTTTTATCGCTCCTACTCATATATGATATCAATTCGATTGTAACACGAGTCTCCGCTAAACCACTTTTACTTACGACAAATAAAATCTCTTTCTAAAATGAACCGTATCATAGGTTGTGGACTAGATCCATAGGAATCGTTCTATTCTATAGAACTCGATAGGAATCGTCCTATGCAACTATAAGATTAATATCTTAAAATTCCTTACATACCTATATTCTCTTGTGAAGAATATGAATAGAAGTAGTACTTGATCAAAATATGTGTTGATAATATCTTCTAGGCATCCATGGTTCAAAAGTCTTATTGCTCAAACTAAACACTTGTCATCAAAGCACTTAAGTTGTTAAGCACATGACAATGTAAAATTGGTAAATTAATTTGTTAGAAATTTTGATTAACCAAATACCACAATAGAGTTCATCCTTGTACATGATTAACTAGGAATTTATATGAAGATAATTCTTCATCAAGTAGAAATTCTTGAAGTGAGTAGGAGCAATATAAAGTAAAGTATCAATCTTAATTGTTAAGGATAGAACTAGGCTCGAAACAGAAGGTGTTAGACACTAAAATAGAGATAAATCCCTAATAAGTAAAGATCAAGGAAGTTGGTCTTGTGACACCAACATATTCCTTCTTGAATATGTATGACCTTAACATAGCCTTCTTGCGAATTATCACGTCATGAGTATTTGATACAAATTTGTGAACAATGATAGGAAATACCACAATTCATGATTATGAAATATGGCAAAAGGATGTCGAAAAACCACCTTTCTAAATGGGTATTTAGAGGAGGATGTGTTCATAACACAATCCGAGGGTTTTTTAAATCCTTAGAATACTAACATTGAATAATGGTACGATGACTAGCAAGAATAAATTCAGAAATTTACTTAAATGGAACTAGGATAGTTGCCATTTCATTCATAGACATATAAGTGTTATAGTGTATTAATTGTATAAGACTCAAATTGGTGACCCAAATTATTTCTCGATTCTCGATTGAAATTGCATTTAGAAGACTAGTTTTGACTAGTGTCTCAACAATCTGATTGGGAATCTCTTGGTATGTGTGCGAATCTTGTATTCAAAGCAAGATTAATTCGTGTCTTATTTCTAGAAAAGAATTATGAATAAAGCAAGATATTCGTCCTATTTACAATTTGAAGTGTATGGTCGAATACAATTTCAATCAAAAAGGGTTATTACTTCTTCATCTCTTTTACCAACGAACTAGGTAGATACTTGGTATCCACTTAATGAGGTAAGAAGAGAAATTCTTTGAATAAGTTCAAATGAATGTTTAAAAGTATCAAAACCTAGAGGTTAAAACCAAAGTATTGGTACTTTGTTAAAATTGGGAACAATAAAGTGAAGACTTTTGTGCATCAAAAGGAGTGTGATATGGTATCACATGTTCACCTTCATAATATTAGAAAGTGACAAAGAATCCTATACGATATGATTGAATCTTTACTATAAAGTTGGAAGTAGTTTCTATCACAATATGTCTAGTATTTATTTATTCCACTAACTCAAAAACATAATTAAAGCAATTATATACATTTCATATGAGATATGGTTAGGCATGGTACCTAACTTGTAGCTTTTTTGATAGTGAACATGTGGTCTCTCTTCCTACATGATCACGAGAACAAAGGGTTTGTGGCTCGTGATGCTGTTTATTAGAGAAAAGAGGATTATTTCTTATAGACAGTGTGGGAGAAAATGTTCAAGAGCCACAAACTGAGAATAAGACGTAGGAAGACGTTCCTTCCTGGTAAAAATGATTAAATATTTCTTCGAAATTTAAGTGGACAGATGTTATGTTATTTCAGAAAATAACAAACCTGTAACTTATTATGATGCTTTATCTAGAAGCAAGCATAAACATGAAAATGTTTAGTTAGCTTGGTTGGTTGGTGGCAAAGGGTTTTGCACGCAACAACAACGCTTCATTGTATTCGGATATGATTTGATGTAGTTGGATTTTAAAATTATCTTGTATGAGTTTTGTAAATAGCAACTATCCTAAAGTAGGATGCGAATTTAGGAGGAAGTCTTAAGTAGATGTCAAATAGTTGAATTGTATGTTTTGATCATGTGATAAACATTTCTCGAATTGTCGAGTAGTTCTGTTTATACATGAAGTTTAGTGGGAGTAATGTGGTGTAATTAGTCTTATATGTGAGGGACATATTGATCATTGTGAATGATGGAAGACTTAGGAGAAGAATAATACATCTCTAAGGTATCCAGACCTATAAAGATAGTTCTGAGAGGATATTAGCATTAAATGAATATTTTTATATTGATAAGAGTCTAGTCAAGTTCAAAGGTATTGAACATGTAGAAATTGAATCCACTTGCTTCCGCTGCAGGATTAATTCATTACGCTTTGATGTATCACCATTCTTAAATTTCGTATACTTGGAGTATGACGAAAAGTTACAAATAAAATTTTTTGAGAAGAAGTCTCTATAGCCATATAGTTCATTAGTTAGTACTCTTGGAGCACTAAAGATATGAAGCTAAGCATTTAGAATTGAGATGGATTTATGTGCAAGGAGTTACTGTTATTTTTATTAATCTCATTAATTTACATATTCATATATGTATTAGTTTATTTAGTCATAAAATAAAAGCTAGATCTTATGCATGCAAACATAAATAAGAAGAGATAAGAAAATCGATTTCTCACCATCTAAATTTCGGTCATTTATGGGCCTTAACAAGATCTCCTACTTGTTAGTTCTTGAGCAATAATGAATATAAGGATGATCCTCCAAAAATCCCATAGTAGAGATTCTCCTCTTGATTGCACCCAAATTTATCCCTTATCCCTACTAAATAATATTAGCTCGATATTAGTTTAGTAGTTTACCTTAAAATTGATTACTAACACTCATATATTACATTAATAATTTTAGTAATCTTTCATGAACAATTTGAATCAAAAATCTCATGTTTTGATGAAGAAAAGGATGAACATGTGAGAGAAGATGATATTTTTGCATGTGTATAAATACAAGTAAAAATAAGAGAATAAAATTTTCTCTCACTTTCTTACAAAACCGGTGGAGGAGTATATTAAGACCATTGCATGGTCTTTTCTTTTACTTTTGTTCTTATTAAGTAAAGTAGGTGTAAGACTACCCTACATTAATAGTGTTTTATTTATCCATTAAACAAAACACCCACTCACCCATACTACCTCCAATATTTCGGTCCATGTACCATAAAATGGACTACCATTTTATTTTGTCTATTTGTCATTTGTCACACAATATGTCACATGTAGTATGCTACATGTTATTAATTAATTTTAATGCACATTTATCACATAAATATCATTTTATAAATTAATTTAAATCACATTTAACAAATTGACTAGTAATACTTGATCACATAAATAAAATGGGTCATTTAATTATAATTCACAACATCTTGTAATTATAATTAACCATTCATCATCATTTCTATTGTTTCACAAACAATAAACAATTTTAGTAATAAAATATTTCAATTACTAAAATACATCTTATTTAATCCAATTACAATAAGATATCAATATTCTTTCTCACAAATGTATTGTTCAATTTTAAGGAATTGATCAACTTGTATCGTCATACAATTAATCAACTTTACAGATAAGGGCATCATCCTTTAGGTGTGACCTTAAGGGATCAACTGACCACCACCGTCCCACGACAGTAACATTGAAATCTAGCAAGCCAATCGTTACCGATTAATGTTGATCAGTTGACTATAAAATGAATCATCGCTTACGTATTCTTAAAAATGAGATTTAAACATGTGATCATCATGAACGACAATTGTGATCGCATTATTGTCGGAGGACACATATTCCAACAATCTCCCACTTGTCCCCGACAAGTGTGCGTCACCAATTCTCTTGTCCTATTACTATCTCCCACTCAATGCAAGGTGTCTTTCGGGTCGTACTTGCAAGTGATCATATCGAGAGTGGTTTCCTCGATCTGGAGAATAACTCATTGACCGGAATTTATCTACCATAGATACCTTCCGAGCGTGGCCACGCATTTCCAGTTCATTACTCCTCGAGTGGCCATGAGATATTGTTATAACCCTGACAAGGGTTGGACAATTCCTATTGCACTTGTTCTCTTTGACTAGCCACAGCTATCATAACCTAAAATATGCCTATTTGACCCCATTTACGAAGGTCGTAGTAACACAAATCAAAGTTAATCTGAAACTGTGCCACCTTAGGCGAACAGTCTTTAGTCAAAAGAATCGACTCATTTGAATACTATAGTAGCTCTCGCCACGACCAGGCTTTATAAATTTGCCATAACTCTATAAGCGGTCACTACCCGACAAAGTGTTCCTAACAGTCTGCCTATGTGATCGACTAGTCATCTCGCATGACTGTATGGCACTGAACTTGCCATCAATCACATCACACTCTAGTCACTTCGAGACGTCACCTCATACAAGTGACTATGGGCGAATACTATGTTAATCCGGGTTCACTTTAACGGGGTTCAATATCGTCATACAACCCGTTTGGATGTAACAAAGTATAATAAAAGAGTTTTAAAGTAAAACTCGAACGACAAATGCAACTATCACATATGAATAGTCAATGCCTGATTATTAATTCATATTCTATAATATAATTTGATCTTGTATGTAGTTGTTCATCTCAATCCAATTGAAATGATATGACTCATCATGTTAAGCCTATGAATAGGCATTGTAAGTAGGTCTTAGCAACTCCTTGCTCAACCTTGCTACATACTTGTTTTCCTTCCGTAATGTATACATTTGCATTACAAAAATTTCTGAGTACGTGTTTAGATCCAATCTAGACATAAGCTTTCTTGCCTTAAAATAGCTCCCACTGTTTTCACAGTGTGCGGGACTCATCCCTCTTGCACATCCCATAATTGCAAGTGTACTCAATTTCCGTTGTAAATATCTCTCATTGTTCTTTATTGCCTAGAACGATTCTAGCAAATCTATTTCTTAAATAACATAGCCACAATGGTTCCTTAACCATCCTAATGTGTTTTGATTATGGTTTTGTCGGAAACCATGCGCAATCTCAATTGTCAATTGTCATTTGTGTAACACCCTTACACAAAATTGCATCAAAAACACTTTGCTTGCCATCCTTAATGCTTCTGCAAGCACTTAAGGGTAATCTTTATGGCTTACTTGGTAACTATTACTTAAATTTGATTTGAAACAATTCATTATACTCAAAGTATAAGAAGTGTTTTGCATCATTTCCTATTTAATTGATTTGACAGCGGAAGCAAATGGAATCAATCAAATATGTTCAACTCGATTGAACTAATCATGCATGAATCTTATCAACATAAGACTTCCTTTTTGACGCTAATATCATGTAGATTTATCTCCATAAATCCAGATTTTAAAGATGTATTATAATACTCCATAAGTGTCAAATCATTCCCAATGATCAATATGTCATCCACATATAAGACTAATAAAAATTTCCGTAACTCCCACTAAACTCCATGTATAAACACAACTTCTCGACTTATCGAGAAAAGTTTTATACCATGATCAAATCATTGATTCCAACTCATGATGTCCTACTCAAGACCCTCTCTTAAGTTGGACATTTTCTCAGGATTGCAAGAATCTACAAAACTCAAGACATGTATTGAATACATTCCTTCTAATTGAAGAAGTGGGTTTTAGATTCACTTGCTATATGTATATCATCATAATGAAACACAATTCCTAAGAAGATCCAAATAGACTTAAGCATTTTAACTAGTGCAAAACCCTTTGCAATCAATCAAGTTTTGAAATCTCTCTTTATTAGTGCAAAACCATTTGTCACTAATCATGTCTTTTATTTCGGATTTTCATGGCTCTAAGCCTTGTATTGAGTTGTGACTTAAACACTCTCATGTAAGTCATATATTCATTACTTTTCAGAAGTAACTTGAATCAAACAATTTGTTTGTAAGTTGTAAGCTCTTTACTTTCTTAAAAGTAACATGAATTCATCATCTTCAACAAGTGACGAATTTAACCTCCTAGGTTTTGAAGAAACAACGTCTTACACAAAACGCCTCATGTAGTCAAGAAAGACCAGTTTCTTGCGACATAACATTCTTTATGGCTCTTTGAATAATTTCTCCAACTCTGTCTTCTAGAAATAAACTTGTATTTTAGAAAGACAGCTTCACGAGCCACAAACCCGTTGTACTTGTGATTATAGTAAGGAAAAATGAGCATTTGTTTCTTTTCAAAACTTACAAACATGGTACTCTACCATTTCATATCTTATATGAATCGTTTAGATTTAGTGGAAAAACAACTTAGACAAAATGATAAAATCCCCAAAATTAGATCAAGTAACTCAAGGTAACTTGATTAAGGTCCAAACCATATCGAATAGCGTTTGATTTCTTCATCCAACCACACATAATCCCATAATGCGTGCTAAGAGAGATTAACTTGTGATACTATATTACATTTCATTTGGCTTATATCAAAGTCTTCACTTTGATAATCCCATCACGATTAAATCGTGATTCCTTGAACTCTTTGAACTTCTTCAAAGATTTATCTATTTAACTCATTAAGTGAACACATTAGCGTCAACTTAAATCGTTGGTAAAAGAAAATTATCAACCTATTTTGGATCAATGATTTACAACCTCGATCTCCTTTTCAACCAAAAAGCACGAGATATCTTGCTTTTAATACAAGATGCGCATATACCATAAGATCTAATGGTTTCAAGAGTACTCGATAACTCTTTGCGTTCATTATTCCAGAATCTAAGGTTTAATCTTGGGTTACCAATTTGAATCTTGCATCATCTACATGATATGTCATTCTAGTTTGGTTTAGAATATAATCACCTTGATAATGGGCTAGTCTTACATCAAATCATGGTGTATAGGGTCACAAAAGTGAAACTTCTTTTGTATCTTAACAAATTTATATTCTTATTTGGAGTTTATGCACTTAATAGTCACAATTAAGTACAACTTTAAACTCAAAAACTAGATTGAGTACACAATGACTCTATCTCTCAACATCATTGTTGCTAGTCGTCATATTCTAATCATCCTATGTATCAAATATAATGATGAAAACCTCCACTGGTTTCTAATATTGACGAAGTAGTACTAGCAAAATTTATGTTAATCAAATAAACATTTAAAGAATAAGGTCCCATTAGATGTCCCACAACTAACTTGTTGATTCTTCAATAATTTGGGATAGTTTTCTTTCTAGTGTCCAACATTTAAGACAGTGGAAACTTTATCGGTCGGGATTGATAGGTTTAGTTTCGTTATTCTCAATAACTTTACTTTTAACATTACCTTGTATCAATTCCATTATAATTTTACTTCTTTGAACCTTACCCTTTTCTTAACGGTTTAAGAGAATGCTCCCACTCATTTCAATGAGTCTTTGCTTAGAGAAGCAAAATTTAATTTCATGAAGACTACTCTTCATTCGTTCGTTTAGTCTTAAAACTTTCATTGAAGTGGTTGCGGTATTTTGGTCAATTTTGATTTTCAACAAATCTAGTTACCAAAATGATTTAACGTTTCAAAGTACTTAACTTAATTAAGCATATGAGAAAAATTGTAAGTAGATATGTTAGTCAAGAATTAAAAAACCCTTTTGATCACAAATAACTTCCATCTATACTCTTCACAAGAGATCCTTACAATGGATAATTCGAGGTTTTAGAAGAAAATTCATATTTGTCTTTAGTTACGATGTTTTAATGGAGATTTGAATTAAAAATCGAAATGATATTGTATATGAATTGTGGTAAAGAAATAGAATAATATGATAACGGAATAGTGGAAAACTTAACATTTATCGTTTTATTAATACTTGTAAATAACAAGTAAAGCATTTACATAGTGACCTCTACCCAACAATGATAAATGATTCCAAGACCCAAATTCATATTAACTTAGGCATCGGTAAAGCCGAATACAACCCTTATCAATATAACTCGGTGGATTAACACTTTAATCGATTCTACTTTTAGAACTCTTGGTCGATAAAATTACATTAATATTTATCTTTAGCCCGAAACACATCCGGCAACCGTCGAGAATACTTTCGTTGAGTTCAACCCAAATTTCGAATAAATGTGTCCATGATCCAAATTTAAATCAACTTGGGCATCGGTAAAGCCGAAAACAACCCTCATCTTTATAAATTCGGTGGGTAGACATTTATCACCCACTTACCCTACGTAACAAGGTTTGTACCCCGGTAAAGCCGAGTGCACTCCCTCACGAAATAGGTTTTCATGGTTTGTACTTTTTGGTAAGGCTAAGTCTCAATTGTTTATTTTTAGCGAGAGGTCATGTCAATTTATTATCTATCACGTTTTAAGTGAACTAAAGCGGTGAACTACGATAATTATAATTGACACGGTCGATAAACTCGATTAAAATGATAATGCATGTTTTAGTTATGGCGATTTAGCGATGCATGCAACATGTAAATAAAATGCAAAGCATAAAAAAATCTTAGTATGGCTTTCCTAAAATAGTAAATCTAATTTAACTATTACAAATTTGGAAACCAACTCCTTTGGTCCCTAGAACTTCGGTCTTGGCACGCATATCAAGGCAACACCGTCTTTAATGGATCGCCTTCTCGAGTGACACCGTCTTCAAGGAACTCCGGAATAAATAAATTACATAACTAATTACATAATTTCTTATTATACATTTATAATTAAAATAAAATAAATCTATTAAATTACAAAACGGTGATACGAGATCACAATAAATTACAACCGAATCGATATTCCCATACATTTCGGGTAATATCAATTAAAACTAAGGCCATACTAAGTAAAATTACATAATTCAAAAATTACATAAAATTAAAATATGACAATCATAAATAAAATGCAGCATTATAATATGTATGAACATGCCCAATTTTATGCTAAATCGCCTTTAAAGAGCCAATATCGTATATTAATCGGTTTTTACGGATTTGCGTGATTTAACCATTTATAATCACAATAATTACATAAATTCATATTTATGTACAAGTTAATTACCCTAACCAACTTAGGACTCAAAATTAGTCTCCGCTAACAAATTGACAATAATTAACTTATATTTCTTAAAATTGTTCATAAATGGACTCAAAATTACAATATAATGCCATAAACTTCAAATAAATCATAAAAATTACAAATAAATTCAAAATTTGAAATTTAAACTCATGAAAATTCTAAAACCAAACCATGACACTCATAATGTTCAAAAACTTAGGTTAAAAATTTCGAAATTTATCGGGAAAAATAATGTTGCGGTTTATCGGATTTGTCAATTATAATCATAAAAATATGAGAAAAATTATATTTATCAACTTTTCAATTTTAGATCTGAAATAGGTGATAAAATGCAACATGTGACATTTTTCCTTAGTCATGAAGTATGTTTTAGCAATTTTTCACTAATTAAAGTCACTATTTATGTGAGTTTTCATCAAAAATTCATAAAGCATGCATAAAGACTTCATTATAGACAAATATTTTATACACATATTATAAAATTGCATATGACAACATACTAAAGTTCTATGACCAGATTCGAAATATAACTCATATTAACCTATTTTTCCATTTAAATTCGATTTTTATCATGAAAAATCCATATTTCGAGCATAAAAACTCATAAAATTATGAAAAAAATACAGGTCATCAGAATATAATATATGTGAAAACATATCCAAAAACCACTGGAAAAACGAAGTTTAGCTAATTTTAATCCGAAAATGACATTTTTATCATAAAATCACATTTTAATGCCATTATTATATAAAATGAACAATAAAAATCCATAAATTAACCAAAATATCCTAAATACATTTTAGGAGCAGAAACTTTAACATGCATAATTGATTTCGTGATATATCATAATAAACACAAATTTATAAGTTTTATTTGTTAATCGTATAACTCGGAAATACTATAACCGATTTTCATACAAACAACCGAAGGCTCATGATACCGCTTGTTAGTTTTATTAATCTCATTAATTTACATATTCATATATGTATTAGTTTATTTAGTCATAAAATAAAAGCTAGATCTTATGCATGCAAATATAAAGAATAACAGATAAGAAAATCGATTTCTCACCATCTAAATTTCGGTCATTTATGGGCACCAACAAGATCTCCTACTTGTTAGTTCTTGAGCTATAATGAATATAAGGATGATCCTCCAAAAATCCCATAGTAGAGATTCTCCTCTTGATTGCACCCAAGATTATCCCTTATCCCCACTAAATAATATTAGCTAGATATTAGTTTAGTTGTTTATCTTAAAATTGATTACTAACACTCATATATTACATTAATAATTTTAGTAATCTTTCATGAACAATTTAAATCAAAAATATCATGTTTTGATGAAGAAAAGGATGAACATGTGAGAGAAGATGATATTTTTGCATGTGTATGAATACAAGTAAAAATAAGAGATAAAATTCTCTCTCACTTTCTTACAAAACCGGTGGAGGAGTATATTAAGACCATTGCATGGTCTTTTCTTTTACTTTTGTTCTTATTAAGTAAAGTAGGTGTAAGACTACCCCACATTAATAGTGTTTTATTTATCCATTAAACAAAACACCCACTCACCCATACTACCTCCAATATTTCGGTCCATGTACCATAAAATGGACTACCATTTTATTTTGTCAATTTGTCATTTGTCACACAATATGTCACATGTAGTATGCTACATGTTATTAATTAATTTTAATGCACATTTATCACATAAATATCATTTCATAAATTAATTTAAATCACATTTAACAAATTGAGTAGTGTTACTTGATCACATAAATAAAATGGGTCATTTAATTATAATTCACAACATCTTGTAATTATAATTAACCATTCATCATCATCTCTATTATTTCACAAACAATAAACAATTTTAGTAATAAAATATTTCAATTACTAAAATAAATCTTATTTAATCCCATTACAATAAGATATCAATATTCTTTCTCACAAATGTATTGTTCAATTTTAAGGAATTGATCAACTTGTATCGTCATACAATTAATCAACTTTACAGATAAGGGCATCATCCTTTAGGTGTGACCTTAAGGGATCAACTGACCACCACCGTCCCACGACAGTAACGTCAAACTCTAGCAAGCCAATCGTTACCGATTAATGTTGATCAGTTGACTATAAAATGAATCATCCCTTACGTATTCTTAAAAATGAGATTTAAACATGTGATCATCATGATCGACAATTGTGATCGCATTATTGTTGGAGGACACATATTCCAACAGTTACACTAAAACCATATTCTAAAACACATAAGGATGGTTAGAGAACCATCATGGCTCTATTATTTAAGGAGGGTATCTGCTAGATATGCTCTAGGCAGTAGAACAATGAGAGATTTACAACGAAACTTGAGTACACTTGCAATAATGAGATATGCAAGAAGGAAGGGATGATATTAGGATTCAGTTTTATGAATTGGAGGAACCATGGTAGTTCATTCCAACAACCGAAGGTCCTATCCCTACTCAAAAGGTTGTTATAATAAAGATTATACAAAGGGCAATGGTATAAGGTTAGGGAAAGTGCAAAGTGTTGCTAAAACTTACTAACCAAGGCCTTTTCATAGGCTAAGCTTGATAAGTCATGCAATTTCAATTAAGTTGAGATGTATAGTTGTATTCAATATTTAATATGGATTATAGATTATGTAGAAATTGATATGGTATCAATTTTACATATGTGATAATACATTCATCGTTTGAGTTTTATTAAAAACTCTTCTATTACTTTGTTATATCCAAATAGGTTGTAAGGACAACGTTGAACCCTATTAAAGTGAACTGGATTAACATAGTATTCGCCCATAGTTGCTTATATGAGGTGACGTCTCGAAGTAACTAGAGTGTGATGCGATTGATGGCGAGTTCAAGTGCCATAGAGTCATGAGAGATGACTAGTCGATCACATAGGCAGACTGTATGGGACACTCTGTCGGGCTAATGACCTCTTATAGAGTTCTGGAAATTTTTATAGCCTGGTCGTGGCGAGAGCTACTTTAGTATTCTTATGAGTCGATTCTTTGACTAAAGATTGTCGCCTAAGATGGCACAGTTTCAGAATGACTTTGATTTATGTTCTACGACCTTCGTAATTGGGGTCTAATGAGCATGTTTTGGGTCATAATGAGCTGTGGCTATTCAAAGGGAAAAGTGCAATAGGAATTGTCCATCCCCGTCAGGGTTATCTTATATCTCAAGGCCACTCGAGGAGTAATGAACTGGAAATGCGTGGCCACGCTCGGAAGGTATCTATGGTAGATAATTCCGGTCAGACAGTCATTCTCCAGATCGAGGAAACCACTCATGATATGATCAAATACAAGTACGACCTGCAAGACACCTTGGATTAAGTGGGAGATAGTAATAGGATAAGAGAATTGGTGACGCACACTTGTCGCGGACAAGTGGGAGATTGTTGGAGTATGTGTCCTTGACAATAATGCGACCACATGTTTAAATCTCATATTAAGAATACTGAGGGAAAGGAATATTTTATTGCCAACGGATCCACATTAATCGGTAATGATTGGCTGACTAGAGTTTTACATTACTGTCGTATGATGGTGGTGAACAGTTGATCCCTTAAGGTCATACCTCTAGGGTAACACTCTTAATTGATTAATTAATTAATTGTATGTTGATACAAGTTAATTAATTCCTTAAAATTGAACAAATGATTTTGTGAGTGAGAATACGTATCTTATTCTAATTTGATTAAATAAGATTCGTACTAAGTAATTAAATTTTTTTATTACTTAGGTTTTATTATTGTTTATGAAACAATTAAAATAAGAATGAATGGTTTATTATAAATACAAGTAGTTGTGATTTATAATTCTATGACCCATTTTAAGTACTTGTAATCATGAATTACCAGTTAATTTTTGTGTGTGATTTATTTTGTTTATATAATGATTTTTAATAAGTTAAAAATGCATTATTAAGTAACATGTCCAATATGTCACACTACACAAATTGAAAATTAACAAAGTTAAAATGGAGGTCACCTAATATACGGTAAAACCGGTACAAAGGGTGTGATAGTGGGTGTTGTTTTGTCAATTATTTTATTAGCATGCTTAAGAACATAATGACGTGCCTTTTTCATAAAATAAGAACAACACCCTACCCTATACTTAGATAAGAGAAAATGAGTGTCTTAAAAAGATAAGTGTGCTCCCCTATACACCCTAAGGAACCGGCACCCCCTTCCTCTCTCGTCACATTGAGAATTGTTCTCTACAATTATTCATTCATACAAATAATTATATTGATAATTTTTCCATATTCTCTCGAGATCTTGTGATGAACTAATAAGAAACAAAATATGATAAATCACTAATATTATTCTATTATTACTAGAAGTAGTAAACTATAATATTAGTTGTTAATTTTAGGGCACTTATACTAATTTCTAGTAACAAATTAGTAAACGTATTAAGTGGGTTATCTTGGTACAAATCCTTGAGGAGTAGATTCTACTATTGAATCTAAGACCATCCTTGGAGCACTAGGATTTTCTGAAGAAGACTAATTTGGAAGGTGTCCAATTAGTATAACCATTCGGCCCTCCTTGTAAGATTGATCGATTCCTTCTTATTTTATGTTTTTGTTATGCATGCATAAGATCTTATTAATTTAAACTAAACATATATAGTTATTAGATGTGTCTAATAAGAGGTTAATGAATCCTACAGAAATATTTTACAACAGACACAAAAAGAAATTAAAGCAAACTGAACAAGAACAAAAGAGCTGCAGGTTGATAGTGATAGGTTGTCCTTGGCTGCTGTATTTCTTTGGCTGGTTGTTAAAAGTCAAATGGCCTTGGTCTAGGAACCATCTGTGGCTCAAGGCTCTATCTTATGAATGCTGAAATACGACATGAGTTTCATTGTTGAGAGTTTTCCCTTGCTTAGCCAAAAATGGCAACCTTACTTTATCTGAAATACCCTCCTGCAACTTGCTTTTCAGTCTGAGTTTCTGTGCAATGCTTTAGGAAATTGGCCTGGCTCCTTAGGTGGCAGCTGGTGGCTAGACTTAATCGTGCACTTATGGCCTGATGAGATTGGACTGACATTTGATGTTGCCTGAGTGTTGTTGCTGTAATTGTTGTTGGCCTGATTTGTGTCCGGTGTCCCTGGAAAGATGAGGGTGTGCTTGGTTTGTCCATGGCCTTCCTCTAAAAGATTGCTAGCCTGGTTAACAGCTCCTGCTGCAACACCAGGGTTGAACAGAGCTTGTCCCCAAGCCTGGATCCCCCTCCTCCTCAGAATCTTCATAGAATGGACTAAGATCGCCCACATTGAATGTTCCATGGACTCCATAGTCCCCTGGCAAGTCAATTTTATAAGCATTTGGACCAACTATTTCTAAGACGTCAAATGGCCCATCTGCCCTAAGCATAAGCTTGTTATTTCTTTTTGATGGGAACCTTTCTTTCCTGAGGTGTAGCCAGACCAGATCTTCTGCCTCAAATTACTTCTTCTTTCTAGACTTCTTGGATTATTTCTTGTATAGCTCATTGGACCTTTCAATTTGTTTTTTCACAGTCTCATGCAGCTTCAGTAGTTGTTCAGCTAATCTCTTGGCATCAGGATTAAACTCCTCTCTTGGGACATAAGACAAGTCCAAGTGCATAAGTAGATTAACCCCATAGACTACCTCAAAAGGACTAGGACCAGTAGCAGTAGACGGTGCCCTGTTGAAAGCAAATTCAGCTGCAGCCAGCTTTAGATCCCAATCCTTCAAGGTCTTGCTAACTAGACACCATAGTATCTTCCCCAAAGTTTTGTTGGTGACCTCATTTTTGCCATCTGTTTGTGGGTGGTGGGAAGTACTGAATAAGAGCTTTGTTTTTTAGCAGCCTCCACAGGGTCTTCCAGAAATAACTCATGAAATTTGTGTCCCTGTCTGAGACAATTGTTTTTGGAATCCCATGGAGTCTCACAATTTCTCTGAAATATAGCTCAGCAACACTGGCAGCATCCTCAGTGTTCTTGCAGGCTATAAAATGAGCCATCTTACTGAATCTATCCACAACTACCATGATTGAGTCCTTGCCCCTCTGTGTCCTCGGCAGGGCCACAATGAAATCAGGGCTCACATCTTCCCAAGGTTTATCAGGGACAAGCAGTGGAGTGTATGGTCCTGCTTCGAAGGAGCTCTTGGCTTTCTGGCATGTTGAGCACCTTTTAGATATTGCTTGAACATCACCTATCATCCTGGGCCAGTAAAATTGATCCTGTAAGATCTCCAGGGTTTTCTGGACCCCAAAATGTCCCCCTAGCCCTCCTGAATGGACTTCCATGATCAGAAAATCTCTGTAGGATTCCCCTAGTACACACAGCTTGTTTCCATGAAATAGAAAACCTTTCTACAGCAGATATCTCTTTCTGTGAGCTGGTCCTCCCTATGTGTGAGTGATCCTCTTTATACATCTCCTTCATGAACTCAAACCCAAGGACCTTGTTACTCATGACAATTAACAAAGAGTGCCTTCTGGATAGGGCATTTGCTACCACATTTTGTTTCCCTTCCTTGTATTTGCTTGAAAAGGTGAATACTTGCAGGAATTCTATCCATTTAGCATGCATATGGCTTAGCTTGTGTTGGCCATTGATGTATTTTTAGGGCCTTATGATCAAAATGCAACACAAATGGCTTAGGTTTCATGTAGTGACTCTAGTATGTAAGGGCTCTTATGATTGCATAGAACTCCTTGTCATAAGTTGAATATTTCAACTTGGCTCCATTCAATTTTTCACTGAAGTAGGCCATAGGTCTTTGGCTTTGGATCAGGACAGCTCATATCCCAACTCAACTAGCATCACATTCTACTTACAACAATCGTTCAAAGTCAGGCAGTTTTAGAATGGGAGTCTCACACATCAACTTCTTAATCTTCTCAAAGGACTGCTGAGCAGCTTCAGTCCATTGGAAGTCTCCTTTCCTCATACACTCAGTGATTGGTGCCACAACTGAGCTAAAATCCTTGATGAATCTTCTATAAAAAGATGTCAGACCATGGAATCCCCTTACTTCTGTGATTGTTTGTGGGACTGTCCATGTCTTCATAGCCCTGATCTTCTCCTGATCAACTGATATTCCTCTCCCATATATGATATACCCTAGAAATGCTACCTCATTGACCATGAAGGTACATTTCTCAAGCTTCCCATACAACTTCTATTCCCTGAGTATTTTGAAAACTGCTTCCAGATGTTCACTTGGACTACTGTTGTAGATGAGTATGTCATCAAAGTATACTACGGCAAATTTTCTAAGGCAAGGCCTTAGAACTTCAGTTATTAGCCTCATGAAGGTGCTTGGGGCATTGGATAAGCCAAATAACATTACAAGCCACTCATACAAGCCATGCTTAGTTTTAAAAGCTGTCTTCCACTCATCACCTTCCCTTATCCTCACCTGATGATATCCTTGCCTAAGATCTATCTTTGAAAAGAGATGAGCCCCACTGAGCTCATCTAGCATATCATCCAACCTTGGAATAGAGAACCGGTACTTGACTATGATGTTGTTTATATCCCTACTATCAGTACAAATTCTCTATGTTCTACTTTCTTAGGCACCAGTAAAGAAGGCACTGCACATGGGCTCAGTGAATCCCTTACAAAGCCCTTTGTCATCAACTCCTCAATCTGGTGTTACAATTCCTTGGTTGATGTGGGATAAAATCTGTAAGCTAGCCTGTTAGGAAGCACAGAACCAGGTACAAGGTCTATGTGATGCTCAATTCCCCTCAGAGGTGGTAATCCACTAGGCAACTCAGCTGGAAAAACCTCCTTGTATCTCTGAATCAGAGGTTCAACCTCTGCAAGTACACAAGTGCTCTCCCCCTGAATGGTAACTTCTCTTGACAGTAGAAACATCACAGGCTGTTATTGCTTTAGCTCTTTGATCAAGGTGGCATCAGATAGAAATAGTATTCCATTGACTTCCTCAGGCATATTAGGACTTCCATAGCCTCTTTGGTTTGGTGGCAAGGGAGTCAGGGTGACTTTCTTGCCATTGTGCTTGAAATTATAGACATTTTCTTTTCCCTGGTGAGTGGTGTTTCTGTCAAACTTCCATGGCCTCCCTAACAGCAGGTGGCGGGCATCCATAGGGACACATCACATAACACTTCATCTTTATACACCTTTCCAATTGAAAAAGGAACAATGCACTACTTGTCAACCCTCACTTCAGATCCTTTGTTTAACCACCTTAACTTGTATGGAATGGAGTGCTCCTTGGTGGGAAAAATCAGCTTGCTGACTATAATGGTGGAAGCTACATTGGTACAGCTACCTCCATCAATGATAAGATTACACACCCTCCCTTGGACAGTGCATCTGCTTTTGAATATCATGGATCTCTGGTCAGCTTCTAGAGGAGCTGGTTGAGAGTGCATAACCCTCCATTGGACCAAACTGTGCTCTGGGTCAGGGTGGGCTACAACTTGTCCTTGATCAGTTCCCTCTTCAGTTTCAACTTCTTCTAGGACCAGTGTCTCATCTTCCTCATACTCAACTAGACCTTCCCTTTCCCACTCTTCAATCTCCATGGCTGTGAGAGCCCTGTTAGAAGGACAATCCTTCTTAAAATGGCCAAAGCCTTGGAACTGAAAGCACTTGATCTTATCCCTGGACAGAGGTCGGTTGGTTTTGGGATACATATGTGCCTTTCCTTTGTCTGCTGTGGTTTGGGTAGCTGGTTTAGGTGTCTCAGTGATCTTAACACTAGTATAAAACTTGAATGTTGGTCTGGTGGTAAATTTGGGTGTTACAGGCTTTACTTTTCCCTGTTTCTCAATTTTTAAGGCTAGGTTAACTGCCTCATCAAATGACCAAACCTAATGCATCCTTACTCTGCTAACTATATTAGGATCCAAACCCTTAACCTAGCAATCTTTTTCTCAGGTTTCTCAGTAACCTCACATTACAGGGTTAGCTGTTCAAAGCTCCTAAGGTAGGCCTCAACAGATAATTATTCTTGTCTTAACTGAGTCAGTTAATAAGATTTGTATTTTTTGAGAGAAATCTCAAGGTTTTTCATTAATCAAGTCTGCGTAAAACAGACTGAGGAATGGTCCTTATATAGGCCTTCTTGTGAAGTCTCAGTACAAATAAAACCCTAGAGATCTCCATTTAAGGGCAAAGATTAATCTTAGGAAGCAAACAAGAGTAGTGGATATATTTTACAACGGACACAAAAGGAAATTAAAGCAAACTAAACAAGAACAAAAGAGTTGCAAGTT